>NW_024069850.1:0-27197 GCF_009389715.1 Phoenix dactylifera
CATGCTTTTCTTCTTTTTCTTGCACAGGAAGTTGGACTTTGTTGTCCACTTGCTTGCCAGACCGTAAAGTGGTAATTGCCTGGACTTCATGGGTAGGGTTTCCATTAGAATCAATCTGAAACTGGCCTCTCGGCCCTTGATTCTGTTGCCTACTAGGGTTAGGCACTGGTTGACTAGGTAGTTCACCTTTCTTTCTATCCCCTAGAGAGTTTGCTATTTGGCTTAGACTAACCTCAAGTTTTGCAATTGCTTGCGCATGGAATTGGTTAGTCTGGGCTTGGCTGTATTGGTCTGTTGTTGTTGCTTGATAAAATCTTGTTGTTGTTTCATCATATTAGCCATCATGGTTTCTAATGTGAAGTTTGTGGGATAGGAGCATTATAGGAGGTACAGATGGAACAAGATTGGTTCATTTGTGGTGGCCCTATCCTGGAAAAGTTGTTCTGAAAACCTGGTGGACCACCTTGATGCTGAATAGGTTCGTTCTGCTTATATGAGAAATTTGGGTGGAACCTATTATCAGGGTGGTAAACTGGGCTGAAATTGGGAGTGGGCTTCTTGAAGGCACTATATGAATTTAGAGCATTTGCTTGCTCGGCCTTTATGGTGGGCAGATTAGGGCAGCACTCCACTAGATGCTCAGGACTGTTACACAAAACACACAACTATATGACTCGTGATCCACTTTCATGACGGGATTTGACTCTTTTGTATGAACTCGAACTAGTGGAAACAGTGAAAGCATCAAACTTTTACTTAAGTTGTTCATTCCAGTCACCAGATTGGACATGATATTTTTGAGTTCTGGGTCTGCTTTCATTTTCATAATTACCTGATTTTCTAGACCCGAACTCATCTCTATTTACTTCCTCACCACAGCTACTCCAATTTTGGGTATTTTCAGCTAAGTCAACAAGAAATTCATAGGCTTGATCCGGGGTTTGGTTCATGAACCTACCCTTGTGCATGGACTCAATCATGTTTCTATGTGCTAGAGGTAGTCCTTTATAAAAGAAGTGGACCAGATCAGCCTTATCAAGCCCATGGTGTGGCATTTGACCAACAAGTCATGGAATCTTTCCCAAAGTTGGGAAAATTCCTCCTCAGATTTGCCTCTAAAAGTTCTTACGGCATCCTTAATTTTTTCAGTCTTTACCATAGGATAGAACTTAGCCCATGAACTTCTTAGATAGTTGTTTCCCATGATGTGATGGAATTTGAAGCAAGGGAATACAGCCATGCAGCAGCACGATCCTCTAAAGTCATGGAAAACAAATTAATTTAATACCCTCTTCATCTAAGTTTTGGTTTCTAAACGTTTGACAGATTGTCAAAAATTTGTTCAGATGAATGTAGGGTTGTTCACTCTCGAACCCATGAACTTGGGTAACATGTTTATTGTTGCAGCCCGAATCTCGAATTGGGCTGCATTATTAATCGGTAATACTATGCAGGTAGGGGACTAGCGGATGCGGGTGCAAACAATTCATTCAGGGTTCTAATATGTTCACCCATTGTAGAGATCGACGGTTGGTTTACAGTTCGCAGGTTGTGATGAAAAGTTCTGTCAATCTCAGGATCAAATGGGGTTACCTTATCCCTTAATGACCTTCTACCATGCATACATTTTCCACAACTTAATTAGACTCAATTTTTTAAACGAATCCTAAAAGATAAGAAGAAGGGCTAGACCAAGATGACCACAATCAACACCACACAACAATTTGACCCTATTAGTCTTAGAGCTAAGTGAGGTTTAGTAGGTTCTTAAATCTAGTTGCATAGAGACTTATCAGGTTAAAAAAGTTTCTGAAATTCTCTCTAGATTAGACAGCTCCTAATCTCCCTTTCAGATTAAGCTTGAGCTTACCAGTTAAGTGATCCAGTAACCAGTGACCAGGAAAGTCTCGGGGTGTGCAGTGGTGCCAGAAGGGATACACCCGATACCACAATACCCGTAACAGTTCTCACTGTTGTAAAACTTTCCTAGACATCACCAATTACTAAATCCTCACTGGAGTGGCTTTCAGCCGCTTCTTTCCAAGAGCCTAATTGAGCTCGAAAACCCTAAGGCCGACGTCTAATTTGATTTTAATTTAATTTGGCTTAGGATAAGTATGCAAGGTGGTGATTTTTGCGCTAAGGACAGGTAATGACTTCCCGACCTTATTTTTTTAATGGGTTTTGCCCTTAATTACTTTATGCAAATGCTTAATACTAAATGCAGCAAATAATCAATATTTTTTTTTTAAAGTTTATGCAATGTCATTAGATTGTACTGATTAAATGAGCAAGCAATTTTTTTTATTTTTCTTAATTTTTAATTTTTATTTTAAATTTTTTTTTTAGCAATAACTTGAATGTAAACTAAACACAATCCTTATGCGTCAGTCAATCTCCGAATACCCGTTGAATAAGCTCTGGAGATTACTCCGTGAGGAGCCCCAATAGAGGTATGATCACCTCGGGGGATTGCACCTTATCAATTACTAACAAAAATAATGTAGATTTTTTTATTTTATTTTATTTTTATTTTTATTTTTTAAAAATTTAAATTTCAAATTCGAATTTCAGAATTCAAATTTTGAATTCAACTTTTTGAATTTTTGAATTTTTGAATTTTGAAATATATTTTTTTTCAATTTTTTTTTTTGAATTTTTTTTTTGAATTTCAAATTTCAGAATTTAATAACTACGAAATTATTAACTGAAAATAATCAAAATAATAAAAATAAAAACTTACTACCGGAGTGCGTTCACTCCGGGCATCCAAAATCCAATTTGATCTTCGTGATCGTTCTTGCTTCTCGATTTGCCTCCCCCGGCAACGGCGCCAAAATTCTGTTCGTCCGATTCCTGTCTACCTAAAAATATGCTAGACAGATCATTGTTAGAACCGACGAACAAAAGTTAATTTAAATTTTACTCTTACCTTTCCTACTCGAAGAATAGCGGTTGTAAGAGGTCGATCCACAGGGAGGCGATTGGAGTTGCATAAAAATCAGAACGTTCACTCGGATTTGAAATCGATTTTTGAATGATTAAAGAAAAACATTATTTTGAGGATGTTGATATGATTTTCTAATTGAAACTAACTAAAAGAAATGTACTCAGATTCAAAAAGCATTTTTAATGAAAAATAAAGCTCTGGCATAAAATTAAAATGGATGAAACTAAGAGGATTGAAGCAAACATAAATTTCATAAAAGAAGATTTAATGTATTGCATAAAAGAAATTAAAATTTCAGCATAAATAAAATCTTAAAAGTAAAACACTCCACCAAAATAAAATTCTCTAAAGTTAAAACTTAAAACATTGTTCTCAATTAAAACTCAAACTCAAAACACATTGCTCTTAATTAAAATAACAATAAACATAAAACATTGCCCTTAAAAATAAAACTAAACATGAAAAGAAAAAGAAAAAGAATAAAAAAAAACAAACACAGCACTGGCTCTGTTTGAAAACAGAGCATCAACACTTCTTCTTCCTCTGGACCAGCCGGCTCCCACCACTCCCCAGCCGAGCTCTCCTGGTTTCCACCCAAAACCGAGCACTCTTCTCCCTTGGCCCTCCTCCCTTCTTATAGCCCTTGGACGAAGGCTGGGAGAAGCGGATCCGTGGACGGGTGCTGAAATCGAGCGCGGGAGGCTAGGGATGTTGCGAGATCGACGGCATGGAAGCGGAAGGTGGGCACGATCTTGCTTCTTTGGGCCACGGATGCGGGATCGCCGGTGATTGCGGAAGAGGGGGCTGGGCTTCCTTCTTCGGGTGCTGCTGGGAGCTGAAGCGGAAGGTGGGTTGCTGGCACGCGGTGGGAGAAACGCGGACGGCAGGAGCGAAAATGGTGCTGGGATTTCGGGATCACCGGAAGAGGAGGAAATGGGGATGCTGTGGCGTTGATGGCATCACGGAAGAGTGGATTCATCCGAGATCTTTGCTGGGAGGAGTCGTGGATCACGGGGTCACATCTCGAATGGCCGGATCCGAAAGGGTGATACGCGGGCTGAGGTGCTGGCATTCGAAAGAGGGGATCGCGGGGAAGAGCTGGAGCCTGGCACGGTGGCTGGCACGATGCGGATGGAAGGTGGGGACGCATGCGGAAGTCACCGCGGGATCGTCGGGATGAAAGGAGACGCGGGCTGATGAAGAGGAGGCTGCTGTGATGGCGTGATCCATGGGATGGAGCTGAAACGGAAGGTGGCTGCATTGGAAGGAGCTCGGAGACACCAAGTTCCATCCAATTAGTATATAGATAAAAATAGTGTGATATGAAACTTGGCTGGTAGACGGACGGGTCATCTGTTCTGACTGGAGGTCAATTGCAAGTCTTTCAAGTCATGGGTCACCCAGCACCTTATAGTTATGATATAGCTAATTTAGATTTGCCCAAAATTATTTTCAAAAAGCACAAAAGAAATGGACCCGATTCGGACCCAAACCCGACTCGGACCCGACCCGATCTTCAACCGGGCCAGATCTGGGAAGGGATCCTTTTTTAGTCAAATTTGTACTTAATGTGCATTTTATCTCTAATTTATGAAATCTGTGCCAAACCCAAATATAATATTAATCCAGTGAATTTATCATTATCGGTTAGCAATAATACTAATTTAGGTGACATGTAGGTCGCACTTTTGTGCTCTCATCACTAGCCCCCACTAGTACAGTAAAGGCAACTATTTCCCTCGCCCGAGCTCGTAGCAACTCGAACTCGAAAGTTAGGGGGTAGTGTTGGAGAAAAATGGATCGCCTAGAAACACGTGGACGCATCAATAGCACGTGACTAAAAGCGCTCGACCTTAGGGCGTCCGACCTGAAGGCACCCGACCTTAGGCGTCCGACCTCGGGGCGTCCAACCTGAATGTGCCCGACCTCAGGGCGTCCGACTTGAAGGCACCCGGCCTCAAAGCTCCCGACCTGGGCACCCGACTTCAACATTCTTGACCTCGGAAGTCCGACCCCACCATCCACTTGCTGCGGCCACATCCTTCTGCGGCTCGACCACGCCCTGCCACCGCTGTCAATAGTTAATGCGCATGGCCTCCACGGATCTCCAGCTCACTCAACAATTAATGCGCATGTTATCCACGGACCTTAGGCCCCCCACGGCAACCAGTTGACCTACACGGCTACATCCAATCACCCACGATGACTCATTGACCCCAGCCTGATCTCCCACGGCAATGCATTAACTCACGAGATCGTGCTCAATCATGACGGTAACTCGTTTGCCCCGTCACATCATAGGTAATCCTGTATTCCTCTATAAAAGGAAAACCTCTCCCTCTTGGGAAGGGGGGACTCGAAAAAAAATGGGAGGAGATAATCTCTCTCCCTCCACTCAATAGCTCTCTCTAACTTAAGCATCGGAGGGCCGGCGCCGAAAACCCCGGCCACCGGCTTCTTACAGGACCCTGGAGGACACAGCCCGTCGACGGACCGCCACCCGCCACATTCGCCGGAGCCCCTCCTTCTCAGCAAGTGGTCGCCCCCGGGTCTAATTTCCAGCAATAGTTGGCGCTAGAGGAAGGAACCGAGTTGCTGCCATGAAGCTAAGAAGCAAAGGAGCTTCCAATGCCTCCCGGTGTCCCGCACCAAGCTCTGGACATTCTGTCCAGAACTCACCATTGAGACCTCCGGCGGACTCAATCCCCTAGGTCCGACCGAAACAGTTCGATATCCTGGTACAACAAGTTCAAGCCTTGGCCGCAGCGGTCTAAGGCCTGCAACGTGTGGAAGCCCCACCTGTGCCGCCTCCACAATCCCAGGTCCAGTCAGTACGCCTCCAGACGGACCGGTGCCTCAAGGCCAAAATCTCCATAGCTCTTTGAGAGCCAACGATGAAGAACAATGCTGCTGCCAAGGCTCAGCCCGAGCGTCTCCCCGGAGAGAGCCGCTAGGGAGGAGCCCAGACAGAAGGCCGCAGCACTCGGAAGCTGAGTCAGCCCCGGACCAACCCGTATCAGAGCAGACCACTGTGGCAATCCCCTAGGGCAGGGAACTCGACAGGAAGGTCGAGAAGCTCGAGCGCCAGATCGTGGCGCTCCATAGCAGGAAGCCAAAGTGCGAGGGTGATTTCGAGTTCACCACCAAATCACCTTTCTCCCGCCAGATCGAGGATGAGCCGGTCCCGCCGAGGTTCAAAATACCCCAAGTGGAGCCCTACAATGGAACTACCGACCCCCTCGACCACTTGGAAAGTTATCGAGCCCTCATGGCATTGCAAGGGTCCTCGAAGGCGATGCTCCGCAAGGCCTTTCCGGCAAATCTTCGAGGAGCCGGCTTTGGTTCTCCGGACTGAGGCCGAGCACAGTATCCTCCTTGGAGCAGCTCGGCAGGTAGTTCGCCACCAACTTTGCTGCCAGCCGATGCCAACGGCGGATATCGGACTCCCTCCTTGACATCAAGCAAAAGGAAGAAGAGTCCCTCAAAGACTACCTCGACCGTTTCACTGCTGCAACCTGGGAAGTTCACGAGCTCGACCAGTCAATAGCCATGTCGGCATTAAAGATTGGGGCTCGATCCTACAGGTTCCTCTTCTCTATTAAGAAGAGCTTCCCCGCCGATTTCACTTAGATGTTGGCCCGAGCTCGGAAGTATGTGAAGGCCGAAGAGGCTGTAGCCTCCAGACAGGGCGCAACCGACTAGGCCTCAAAGAAGCAAAAGAAAAGCCGCGAGGAGCACGGCCGCCCGAGAAGCCGATCTCCCCGACAAGGTAAGAATCTGTGTTGGCTAAGAAGTCCACCTCGACAGCGGGGACAGCTCCGACCAAGGTCCCCGCTTCGACTGAGATCTCCATCGCAGCCACGAATGCCCCCGAGGAGGTACGAGAACTACACTCCCTCAATGTACCCCGGGCAGAGATCCTTATGGAAATAGAAGATCGAGACTACCTCCGACCTCCACCCTCAATGCGGGATACAGGAGCTCGGCGCAACCCAAGGAAGTATTGCTGCCTCCACCGGGACCATGGCCATGACACGGAGGAGTGCTTCCAGCTCCGAGATGAGATTGAGATGCTCATTCGCCGCGGGGTATCAACCGATTCGTGCAGAACCGACGTGAGGAAAGGAGGGCGGTAGATAATGCTGCACCGCCCGAAAATCCAAACGATAATAGGCCATCGCCGGCACCATCAACACCATCGGAGGAGGAAGCTCGGCCGATGAGCCAACCAAGAGAGAAACCCTTTCGAAGCGCTCGCGCACCTTCGAAGCCATTTTCTTTTCGGACAAGGACTTAGAAGGAGTTGAGACTCCTTATGATAACGCTATGGTCATCTCTATGATTATAAATAAATTTGATGTAAAGCGCGTCTTGGTTGATAATGGAAGCTCAGCAAATGTTTTGTACTACGATGCCTTCCAAAAATGGGAATGACGGAAAGTCAGCTCCGGAGAATGAATGCTCCACTGGTCGGATTCACCGGAGATTCGGTCCCGGTTGAGGGCGAAGTCAACTTTCTTGTCACGATCGGGCTCGCTCCTTAGGAAAGTACCATTAGGATGGATTTCCATGTGGTTCGCCTACCCTCAGCCTACAATGCCATTTTTTTGGACGACCAGAGCTTAACGCCCTCCGAGCTGTGGTCTCGACTTATCACCTGCTCATACGGTTCCCCACCGACCAAGGAGTAGGCGAAGTTTGTGGAAACCTGTCCCTAGCTAAACAATGCTATATGGCGACTCACAAAGCAAAGAGATCGACTGAAGCATCCGAGTCAGGCGGAACAATCGGTCAAGGCGCCAACCCAAAAATTGGATCAGACGCTGCCCATCAAACCCTGGAAGTGCGGGACGCCCCCCGGAAAGAATGGGTAAAGCCTAGTGAGCTTCTTGCTCAAGTTCTCTTAAAAGAAAATTACCCAAAGCTAATCATGCAGGTCGGCTCCAGCCTGAGCTCCCGCAAAAAGACCACCTAATCGAGTTTCTTCGATCCAATATGGACGTCTTTGCCTGGTCGCCACGGACATGCCGGGGATAGACTCCGAGATCATGGTTCACGGCTCCAGGTGAAATCGACCTGCAAACTTGTGAGGCAGAAGAAACGGAGCTCCACGCCGGAACGACAACGAGCGGCGGCCGAGGAAGTGGACAAGCTTCTCGAGGCCAGCTTCATCCGGAAGGTCTCCTATCCAGATTGGCTCACTAATGTGGTCCTCGTGAAGAAAGCTAACGGAAAGTGGCGCATGTGCGTGGACTACACCGAATTGAACAAAGCTGATGAGAGCACAAAAGTGCGTTCTACACATTGCTTAAATTAATATTATTGCTAACAAATAATGATAAAAGGGCTGCATTAATGTTATATTTTATTTGGCACAGATTATCGTAAATCAGAGTTTAAATGTGCATTTGGTCGACTTCAAGCCTGATTACACTGGAACAGAATTGAACCTGGTCAAGCACACTTGCACCCGAGGGACACATGGCAGCCATCTGGAGGCAATGCGTAATGAAACATCCAAGGGCTTAAATTCATCAAGCAAGAAGATCTGCAATTGGATCTCCCAGCTTCCTCCATCATCCCAGCCGTCCACATTCACAACGTGGTGATTTCCTTCCTTCTGGATTCGCCATCATCCCAACACCCCAGATCTCCCAGCTTCCTCCACAACGTCCGCTCGAGCCCTTCCGCCCGCGATCACCTCCCAGAGCATCCACCTCTTCCGGGTTCTCGCTTCCGAGTCCACGCTCCTTCCTTCCGCGATCACCGCCCACTCATCCGCCTGCGTCTGTCTGCCTCCCAGCAGCATCCACGCGTCGTCCTCAACCGCGATCGGCTCCCTTGCTTCCGGATCCGCGTTCAACCATCCCAGCCATCCACGATGCTCCGGAGTTCACGATCAGCCTTCCTCCCGGTCGAGATTGGCGTCCAGTCCTCTTCTTCCTCAACCGCGATCGGCTCCCTTTCTCCCGTTTCCGCTAATCAGACCCCCCAGCGCGAGCAATCCTCTGTGATCAATCCCGCGATCACCTCACCTCCCAGACCTCAGCCTCCACGCACGATCCTCGGCGTCGCACCCATCAGCGCCGGATCCGTCCGTGATCTCAGCATCCCGTGAAGGTCGCACCCCACCGCGTCCGCTCCGTCTTCAGCTCCTCTCCGCGTGATCAGGGGGATCATCGCTGGATTATGGGGTTGGGGTTCTATATGAAGAGGGCCTTCTCGGTTGGGGAGGGGGAGATCCCGAATTCTGAAAGAAAGAAGAGAGAAAACGAGAAGGGAAGAAAGGAATAAACGGGTATCCCCTGTTTCCAAAAAAAAAAAGAAATAGAAAAAAAAAACATGAGAGGCTTATTTCTTTGATGGAGGGCTGATATCCTAGGTGATGGGTGAAGGGAGATCATTTGGTGTACCAAGTTCATGATGTAAATTCTAATCCTTTGCTTTATACGATTTATCTTTTGATTATGTCATGATTCTTATATGTTGAAAATTCTTTATGATTTATGCTTATTGATTCATGTCTTCCTCGATTATTTGATTCATCGTTGACGTTATAAGGTCGTTGAATGCTTAAAAAAAAATTCATGTTATCAAGAACATACTCCATAATTAAATTTTATCTGCTTATAATTCTTAAAGAAAACAAAAAATCATAGAATTTATCGCATAAATTTGATATTATCAAGGAGATTCTGGATCCCCTACACCATCTTAATCTATCCTACTTCGATTCTCTATTTACTGATTTATTTTCTATTTGCAAACATTATCTTAATCCACAGTTTATTGAATTAATTAAATCTAAAATTACGCTAATAATCCATAGATCGTTTCCTGAGGAATCGACCTCGGACTTCCGAGTTATACTACTTGTGCGATTCTCCTGCACTTGGGAGAGCATTTTTTCGAAAGCCACAAGTTTTTGGCGCCGTTGCCGGAGAATGGCTGAGTTATTAGTATAATTTTAGATTTAATTTTGACCTTAGTAGTTAGTATTTTCTTTTGAAAAAAAATAAAATTAAATCTTTACTACTATTTTTAATTCCCTGCATAGTTTGCATCAAACTCTGATATATAGAAAGTACCGTCTGATTGGACTCAATTTGGTAACTAGTGCAGACATTGTTCATAATCTGAACGGTTGATTGATATTCGGAGACTTTTAAGACCATTAGATTAATACGAAACCTTGCTGCTTTCTGTTTTAAATTTCTGCATTTATTTTTTTTTTTAGAATCAGAATTTTATTGTTATATATCTCATTGCCCTTGTTGCTAATTAAATTTAAGAAAAAAAACTTTAAGAAAAGATCAAGGGTGATTATTCAAAAATTAAAAAAAAAAAAAAAAACCTAAAATTTTAAATTTCAAATTTCAAATTTCAGAATTCAAATTTCAAACTTCAAGTCATAAAATTTAAAAAAAAAATAATTTGCTTGATCACCTATTCAACGGAATTTAATGTCATGTCATAAAACATTAAAAAAAATCTCTTGATTGTTTCATATAGTATAAGGCATCAGCATAAAATATTCTAAGGGCTGAACCCATTTAAAAAGATAAGGTCGGGATTTCATCACTCGTCCTTAGCCCAAAAATCACCCCAGTGCATAAATATCCTAAGCTTAACTAAAATCAACTAGACGTTGGCCCTAAGGACATTCGAGCTCAATAGGATGAAGACCACCGAAAGTTGCACCAATTTTGCTCTGTGGCTTAGTTGATGTCTAGGCAAGCTTTGTCCCTATAAGCAAGACAGTTCATCTGTTCGAGGCAAGTGGGTTTTAAGTGGGACCTTTGCGAACGCATCGTGACCCCTCCACTTACCTGAGAGCTTACCTGGTCAACTTGGTTCATTAGACCGGATTGGAGGCTTAGGTGCCCTCTTCAAACCAGTTAGGAGCTGTCTAGAAATTTAAGAAAAATATTAGAAATTGAGGTGTAATGTTTTTTTGCATGTTTGATTGTGAATAGATTTTTGTTTTAGGGTGTCGTTTTAGGGTATCTTTAGTTGGTACTTATATTTAAAAAAAACAAAAAAGAGAGGGAATTATTTTGCATGCTAAAGTGGAATAGGGACGACACCGGTCGATTAAGTCGTACAACTTTAGATCATCCCTTAGGACATACTCCTGAAATTCCTTCGCAGTATCTCACACCTTGTGAGATGGATGATTTAAATGAAGATGCGGGGAGTCACCACAATCGAGAACGAGAACCCATGTTATGACTCTAAGACAATACCTATAACCAGCTAGGACTAGTCAGCCTTCATGCACAATTTTTCCTGATAATGTAGGACATTTTGACATCAAATTCGGGGTAATTCAATTGCTGCCCAAGTTTCACGGGTTAGAATCCGAGAGTCCGTATTTCATTTAAAGGATTTTGAAGAATTGAGCATTACATTTAGAGTGTCAAATGTCACCGAGGATGTCCTCAAGCTGACATTGTTTCCTTTCTCTCTAAAGGATAAGGCCAAAACATGGCTAAACTCTTTGAGATCTAGATCAATAAGAACTTGGCAAGATATGCAGAGAGTTTTTAAAGAAGTTCTTTCCCACACAAAGGACCAACTTTTTGAAAAAGACATATCAGCAATTTCCAACAAAAAGATATGAAACATTTTATGAATATTGGGAAAGATTTAAAGACCTTCTTCTCTCATGCCCTCATCACGGATTCGAAACTTGGAGAACCATTAGCTTCTTTTATGAAGGTTTATCTCCACAGTTGAAACAGTTTGTAGAGACCATGTGCAATGGTAGATTTTTAGAAAAATACCCTGATGAGGCGTGGGAGTATTTGGATTCCCTTACGGAGACTGCCCAACTTTGGGATAACGGGGATAGAAACAACAAGTCTTTGCCTAAGCCTACTAGCTCTGTACAGGGAGGCCTTGACACCTTAGAACTGAGGATGATCTTCATGCTAAATGGCAGCCCTCACTAGGAAAGAAGAAAATTGGGCTTAGGAAGGTTGAGTCTGTCAAGACTATAGAGTTTAGAAACGAGTGTTGTGTATCTGCGATATGTCGGTCATACTACTACAGATTGTCCCACCATACCGGCATTCAAAGAAGTCTTGCACGATCAAGCAAATGCTATGAACTCCTACCAAAAGCCTTATTGTTGCCCAGAGATGGTCACCAGAGGGGGTGAATTGGGTGTTTTAAAGCTTTTGACTAATTAAAATAAAACACACGAAATATGCACTAAAGTAAAGAAGGAGGAATAAGAAAGGTCAATCGCAAACACAAGGTTTTATAGTGGTTCGGAGCTTCCACTGCTCCTACATCCACTCCCCAAATCACCTTTGGGAATTTCACTATAATCCAAGATTACAGTACGGTAGTTTTGCGAGTTCACTACCCAACTCGTTGTTTTACACCGGGCTCACAACAACCCTAAAACCCCAATTTCATTTAATCTTGGGATGCCTTTCCCTTGTTCCAAGTCCCTTGACTGGAACAAGCACCACAATGAAAGAGTTTACAAAGGAAAAGTAAAGCTCTAAAAAGCAAATATGACAATTATGAACAAGAACCCGAAGAATCCTTTTGCCGTTGGAAGCGTGAGAAATGTTGATTCTTCCGATGTGGACCGCGTAGGGTTGAGTGTGAGCTTTGAATCCCGAGCGTACGAGAGAGGTTGAGCTTGAAATCACTTGGGAAGCTTGAAAACACTTGATTTCTTCACTTGAATGCACTCACTCCCTTGAACTTTCTTTCTTACTTTTCTCTTGAATGATCTAGCTTTTGGTTGGTGAAGAGTTGTTGAGAAGCACTTAAGAGGTCCCTTTTATAGCCCAAAAAAGCAAATATAGCCGTTAGAGAAGGTAAAAGGATTTGAAATTCAAACCAAACCTGAAAAGCTGTCAGTCGCGTCCCAGGCGCTCCGGGGACGTCTCACTTCAACGAGAGACGTCTCGGCTACAAGATTTTACTTTTTACGTTGTCTGGGGTCGACTCGGCACTTTAAGGGGACGTCTCGGCTTGTTTGTACTTTTTGAATAGGGACGACTCCGCTGCTTTGGGGACGACTCCGCTTCTTTATCTCTGAAAAACATGTCCTGGAATTCCCTGAGAGAGTCGACTCCTCCTTCAGGGACGTCTCGGCTTGTTTGCACTTTATGCATGGGGACGACTCCGCTGTCTCAGGGTCGACTCCGCTTCCTTATCACCGAAAAAACCATTCTCTGGAAAATCCTGAGAGAGCGTCTCCGCTATCTTGGGGACGACTCGGGAAGTCTCCTTTTTACTTGCGGACGACTCCGCGTACAGTGGGGACGTCTCGCGCATATCTCTTGAAAATTGCCTTTCTCGCCACTGAGAGAGTCGACTCCGCTACTGAGAGAGAGTCGACTCCGCTAGCGGCGGGACGACTCGGCAGGTGCCGGGGACGTCTCAAGTGTCCCAGTTCTTCTGTTTGTCCAGAGACGTCTCTGAAACTATCCGGAGACGTCTCGGCTGTCCTGATCTGTTTTCTTTAACTCAAAATATTCTTCAATAAATTCATAAATTATGGAAACTTGCCTAGACATTTCTTAACAATATTCTCAATTAATCACATGAATTCCTCAATTAAATTGTTAAGATAAATGGAATTATACTCTAGTGTTTTGTATTCATCAAATCCATTAGGGTCAACAATCTCCCCCTTTTTGATGATGACAAAACACTGAGTATATGCAAAAATTTGAAGTTTAAACATATACACAGTATTTGATCAGATGTACAAGTATAATGTTTTGATTAGAGCTAGATACAGTGTGCATAATTGCATGGGATTGAACTTTATAGCTCTTAAGCAATTTTAGCATATCAACTGAATTTGAATCAAGTTAAAATGAAATATTGATGCTGAATTTGAATCAAGTCAATATTCTTCAATTTTATCTTTTCTAAATCAACTTTGGAGTATGATTATAAATTTTGCATTCCATATTCAATATCCATATTGGTTCTTTCTATATATCTATCCTGGTTCTTTCTATATATCTACTCCCCTTTCAATTATATCTACTCCCCCTTTCAATATCTCCATATTCAATATCTACTCCCCCTTTTTGTCATCAACAATGAAGGGGACAAATTATCATTAGGTGCTTAAAACTCAATTCATAGTATAATATAATTAACCACTCAAGGATATTCAAGTTATCTTTATTAAAGAGTTCAGCATTCATTTTACTCCCCCTTTGATATTCAGGTTGTGCTCCCCCTGTTTCATATGCTTTGATAAGTTGTGCCAAATTTGAATACATAATGTATGTTATGAGATTCTTATGACACATCAAGAGGCACATTCATATTTACATATACAGAGTTGGAAATGTACACAGGGTTGCAAAAGAAATTGTATGTCATTCATATGTCATTGTAAATCTTCGAAGTCAGTACATAGTCAAAAGAAGAAATCATTACAAGTATTGATTTCTAATACAAAAGTGTTTCAAAACAGCCTAGGATTTACAAAAAGAAGAGCCTGCAAAATGTCCCTCATCGGCGACGTTGCTCATGGGCCCTACCAGCTGTATTTTGTTCATAAACCTTACAAGCTGCATCTATGAATGCATTGATGGAATCCATGAGGGTCTTAAATTGATCTCCCTGTGACTTGTGGAAACCTGCCACAAGTGCTTCAAACTCTATGGTTGCCATTTCAATTCTTCCTCTGAGTTGGGCAACCAAGGTGCCCACGTTGCCATCTGGTTTTGTCAGCTCTTTGAGACTCTTGGAAATGCTCTTCAAGCTGTCCTTGAGCTCTATTGATCTGATGGTTTGGGTGGCACCCACACCAATTATTTCTTGTGTTGTAGCTTCAATTTGACTTCTAATATCCTTCATCTCTTGTAGAAGCCCTTCATGTGAAGCTCTGATGGGGGCCAACTCTGTAGAGATCATGGATCTCATCTCCTCCCTCATCTGCTGGCAAATGGCAGATGCTAAGGTGCGCATCTGATCCTCTGACAGAAGGAGGGCCCACTAACTGGAGGAGGTGGTGGCATGGATGTGGAAGGTCCAGCTGAGCTGGAGGGTATATCAGGGATATCCAAGTGGCTAGGTGGAGGAGAGTGATGGTCAGACTCATGATGTGGGTTCTCGGGCTCTAGGATTTGGGCTTTTCTCTTTGGTACCTTCACCCACGACCCATCTATCTTATGAAATTCCATTCTTCTCATTGTGCCCTCATTATAATAGTCGGTGTTTCTCAAGGGCTTTGCAGGTTCATTTGTTGGAATGGGAACTTGAAGTGTTTGAAAACTAAGGTAAAGATCATGCCATAGGGTAAACTAAACCTAGAATACCTATGACATAGGGCAATGTAGTTTAGCATAAGTCTAGGGAGGTTTAGGGGATCCCTAGTAGGATATGGTGCATTATAACTAAATCTCGCTCCGAAACAAAATCGAAGCGACCGGTTTTGGGAAATAGGACCCGGTTGACAATACTTAAAAGAAGTCTCATCTCTGCATTTAGGTCCTGGGAATTGACAACATCAAGAGGGCCGCAGTCCTCTCTTCCTAAAAGTAGATTTAGGGCTGATTCCCTTTGGGGATGTGAGGTTGGAGCCTCACCGTCCTTAGGAATTTGTAAGACAGTGGATAGGACATCTTCATTGACTTCTACTAATGTCCCTCGGACATATGCAGTGTACCCTAGTCCCCTAAGGCCATATTGCTAAAAAGTTCTCTAACTAGGCCGGGGTAGGTCGAGGTATTGAGGGTACAAAGTGCTCCCACCCTTGGGCTCGGAGTCTCTCTCCAATAGAGAACCCCTCATGATCTAAAAATGAGAAATCTATGTACCTTCCGGTCGTGACTGTGCGATTTGCACAGGAAATAGTCGTGGTTGGCGGAGCAACCGGAGGAGACGGCGCGGAGGGTTCTTCCCGCCGTTCCTCACCGTCGGCCGCTGCCCTAGGTCGCCTTCCACGGGTCGTCCTAGCCTTCTTTGGTGCCATGGATGCTAGGGTTTGTGATGAGAGCAAACGGAGGCTAGGTTTGAGGTGGAGAGCAAATGGAGGCTAGGGTTTTTCGTTTTGGTCGGGATGAAGGAGAAAGCTCGGTCGGCTCGAGCGATTTCGACCTATTTAAAAAGCCCTCATTCGGTCCCCGAGACGTCTCCCCTGGGGGGACGTCTCTGCGATTTGCCAGAGACGTCTCCGGCACTGAAAAATTTCAGACTAAATTCTATCTTCTCCCAATTTTTGTTTAATCACCCTAATCAACATGATCTCTTTTGATAAACTTAGAGTGAATTTGTTTGTGATCCTCCCCCTTAATGATACATCCTATAATAATTTGATAATGATTTTTGAATTATTAATATTGAAATGAGGAATGTTTGACCAAATTTCGAATACCTATGAAATAGGCTCTGAAAATATCTCCATGAAGAGTCCAAGGGAGGGTAACCATCCTCCGGAAAGTCAAACAGTTCGTCATTTAGCTTACATGAATTCATGTTTTCACTTATGTTTACCTTGAGGTTGATTACTAGTTTGCGCAGCAAACAATGCAATACAAGTTCAATTCATTTGCTAGGATCATACAAGCTCAAAGCATTCCTTAAGAAGTTGAATCTTTCTTTACAAAGGGGCTTTGTAAAGATATCAGCAATTGATTTTCAGTACATACATATTCAATCATCACATCATTTTTCAGCACATGATCCCTAATAAATGATGCCTAATCTCTATATGCTTTGACTTAGAGTGTTGGACAGGATTTTTTGTTAAATTAATTGCACTTGTATTATCACATTTAATTGGTATATTATCCATTTTGATACCGAAGTCTTCAAGTTGTTGCTTAATCCAAAGAACTTGGGCACAACAGCTTCCAGCTGCAATGTACTCAGCCTCAGCTGTGGACAAGGCAACTGAATTTTGTTTCTTGCTAAACCAAGAAACCAAATTGGCACCCAAGAATTGACATGTGCCACTTGTGCTTTTTCTGTCGAGTTTGCACCCGGCAAAATCAGCATCGGAATAAGCAATTAAATTTATGTCAGATTGTTTAGAATACCATAAGCCTACATTAGATGTCCCTACTAGATATCTAAAAATTCTCTTAACAGCTTGCAAGTGTGATTCCTTAGGACATGCTTGGTATCTAGCACACATACAAACACTGAATAATATATCTGGTCTACTAGCAGTAAGGTAAAGTAGAGAGCCTATCATACCTCTGTACAATTTGCAGTCTATACTTTTACCTTTTTCATCTTTGTCAAGCTTGCAACTTGAGCCCATGGGTGTGCTGATTTCCTTTGCATCCTTCATCTTGAATTTTTCCAACATTTCCTTGATGTATTTGGACTGACTGATGAAGATGCCTTCCTCTGATTGTTTTATTTGTAGCCCAAGGAAGAAGTTGAGCTCACCCATCATGCTCATTTCAAATTCTCCCTGCATAAGCTTGGCAAACTCTTGACAAAGACTATCATTAGTAGCACCAAAAATTATATCATCCACATAAATTTGTACAAGCAATAAGTCATTTCCTTTTCTTTTAATAAAGAGGGTTTTGTCTACATTTCCTCTCTTAAATTTGTTTTCAATTAGGAAATTACTTAATCTTTCATACCATGCCCTAGGAGCTTGCTTAAGTCCATACAATGCTTTATGCAATTTATACACATAATCTGGATGTAAGTGATTTTCAAAACCTGGAGGTTGTCCTACATAAACTTCCTCCATTATATACCATTTAAAATGCACTTTTTACATCCATTTGATAGAGTTTAAAATCCATGAAGCATGCATATGCTAAAAGTAGTCTAATAGCCTCTAACCTAGCAACAGGAGCAAAAGTTTCATCAAAATCTATTCCTTCCTCCTGATTATATCCTTTGGCCACTAGCCTAGCTTTGTTTCTTATTACTATTCCATCTTCATCTAGTTTATTTCTATACACCCACTTGGTGCCTATAATTGAAACATTAGGGGGTCTTTTCATTAGAGTCCAAACTTCATTTCTTTCGAATTGGTTTAATTCCTCTTGCATAGCATTCATCCAATTATCATCTTTTTCAGCTTCTTCTAGTGATTTAGGCTCTATTTGTGAAACGAAAGCAAGATAATTACTAGTGTTTCTTAAAGAGGATCTAGTTCTTATACCTTGTGAAGGATCACCAAGGATTAGATCCTTTGGATGACCATGTGCATACCTCCATTCTTTAGGAAGATCTTGATTTCTTGATGGAGGTTGATCTTCTTCATCTCGCTGATTTGTATCTTCTTTGATCTCATCCTCATGTTGTTTGTCTTGAGTGGAGAGTTCCTTCATTTGGTCTTCAAGTATACCTACATCACCATCTTCTTCTTTTCTAGAAGAATCTCCATTAGTTTCATCAAAAACAACATGAATGGATTCTTCAACAACGAGAGTTCTCTTGTTGAAGACCCTGTATGCTCTACTAGATGAGGAATAACCTAAGAAGATCCCCTCATCTGATTTAGCACTAAATTTACTGTAGATTGTCCTTTCCATTGTTCAAAATAAAGCATCGACAACCGAAAACATGAAAATAACTTATATTTGGTTTCTTACTTTTATCAACTCATAAGGTGTTTTCTTTAAGATGGATCTAACTAAAGCACGATTTAAGATATAACATGAAGTATTTATTGCTTCAGCCCAAAAATACTTTGGTAGATCCGATTCGCACAACATGGTACGAGCCATATCTGCTAGTGTGCGATTCTTCCTTTCTACCACCCCATTTTGTTGGGGTGTCCTAGGTGCCGAGAAGTTGTGATTGATACCATTTTCTTCACAAAATTTTTCAAAATACTGATTTTCAAACTCGGTACCATGATCACTCCTAATTGCTTTTAGTTTAAGATTGAGTTCATTTGAAACCCTATTATGAAACTTGATAAAAGCGGGAAAGGACTCATCTTTGTGTGCAAGAAATGAAACCCATGTAAAACGTGAAAAATCATCAACAATTACAAGACCAAATTTCTTACCCCCTAGACTAGCAGTTCTAGTGGGTCCAAACAAATCCATGTGAATTAGTTCTAAGGGTTTTGATGTTGAGACTATGTTCTTAGACTTGAAAGAACTTCTTGTTTGTTTCCCTAATTGACATGCAGCACAAATTTTATTCTTTTCAAAGTCTATTTTTGGTAGTCCTTTGACTAGATCCTTTGTAATTAATTTTGAGATTAAATCCATGCTAGCATGCCCTAACCTACGATGCCATAACCAACTAGTCTCATTGACTTTGGGATTCATGGCTACAAGACATTGGCCATCCTTCATGGTGAGATCATCAAGATCTACCATGTAAACATTTCCATGCCTATGTCCTGTGAGTATGATCTCATTATCAATTGGACTACTAATTATGCATAGTGATGATTCAAATGATACTTTAAAGCCCTTGTCACAAAATTGACTTATACTTAATAAATTATGTTTTAGTCCATTAACTAACAATACATTATCAATAAATGAGGAGGGTGATATGGAGATTTTACCAACACCAATAATTGCCTTTAGCATTGTCTCCAAATGTGACTACTCCTCCTTCTTTTGATTCCAAGGTGACGAAGAGACTCTTGTCACCGGTCATATGCCTTGAGCAACCACTATCAAGATACCACATTCTCTTTTTTTTTCCGGCTGCAAGGCATACCTGCAAAATGATCATGTGAAGCTCTTAGGTACCCAAGTTTTCTTGGGTCCTTCGTGGTTAGTGTAGTTGGTTCCCTTAGGCACCCATACTTTAGTTATGTTTTTAGCTTTCACAAATGTACTCTTGTTAGTTTGGATTTTCTTTGAATACAAGAGTAGGCTTTATGTCCATTCTTTCCCACAATGAAAGCATGTAGGTTTTTCAGTTTTTACATTTTTGCTTTTACAAAGAAATTCTTTAGTATTTTGTTGTGTTGTTAGTTTTATATCCTAATCCGGCTTTATTGAAAACAGCTCTTTGATTTGAAAGAATAAGATTTAATTTTTCAGAGCTTTGTGTGAATTTTTCAACAATTGGTTTGTACTTATGTACCTCATTCTTAAGATTCAAATTTTCTTTAACTAGTTCTTCCTTATCTTTTTTAAGGATTCAACATTTTGTGCAAGTGAGGTATTATTATCGAGTAGGGATTTTACTTTTAGATTTAATTCCTTAATTAGTGTTTTTGCCTTTTCATTTTCAATGCTAAGTTTTGAATTTTTGATTTCTAGGTTAGTAGTGTTAATATTTTTAACGCTCTCCTTTTCAATTAATAGGTTTTCAAATCTTCCTTTAGTTTTTGATTGGAGGCTTTTAATTCTTTATTCTTTGCTCCTAACATACTACAATCACCCATAAGTTCTTGAAAAGCTTCATATAATTCTTCTAAAGTAAAATTTATAGTTGGGTTTTGACATACCTCGTCGTCTTCGAACGCCATGAAGCACAAATTGGCGGTCTCTTCCTTCTCTTCCTCGGAGGATGATGTGTCACTATCATCCCATGTTGCCTTCAATGCCTTCTTCTTCTCCTTTCCAAAATACTTCTTTTGTTGAGGGCATTGGAACGAACGTGTCCCGGTCTCTTGCAATCATAGCATATGATTGGTCTCTTTCTTTTTCCTTTTCTTTTTCCCAATCATTTCTCCCTCCAAATTTCTTTCTTGGGAAGGTTTCTTTCTTCTCATGAATTTCTTAAACTTCCTTACTATCAAACCCAAGTCCTCATCTTGGCTTTCTTCTTCACTCTCACTACTCTCTTCTTCACACACACTTGAGGTAGCCTTGAGTGCGATTGTCCTTTTCTTCGGCAACTCTTCTTCATGTTGCTTCATTGTGAGCTCATGCGTCATCAATGAGCCCAGTAGTTGTTCTAATCCCAAAGTGTTGAGGTCTTTGGCTTCTACGATCGCCGTGACCTTTGCTTCCCATGCTTTCGGCAAAGACCTGAGAATTTTACTCACAAACGTTCGGGTTAGTATAAGATTTACCCAAACTTTAGACCATTAATTATATCGGTAAAGCGAGTAAACATGCATGTGATGGTTTCATTGGGTTCCATCTTAAACAACTCATACTTGTGAACTAGAATGTTCACTTTGGACTCTTTGACTTGATTTGTACCCTCGTGGGTAACTTCAAGCCTATCCCATATTTCCTTAGCGGAAAGTACATGTGGAGACTCTATTGAACTCATTTACATCTAGAGAACAAAATAATGAGTTCATGGCTCTAGAATTGAGTTGAGCCATCCTATCATCATTCTCATCCCAATCCTCCTCAGGTTTGGGAACTCGAATGCCATTAACCATGTGTGATGGTTCTTGTGGTCCCTTGACTATAACCCTCCACAAGGCATAGTCTTGTGCTTGAATGAAGATTCTCATTCTAGTCTTCCAATAGGTATAATTTGTCCCATTGAAGAGTGGAGGTCTATTGGTTGCTTGCCCCTCGGCAGGAACATTGTTAAAGGGTGTTGCCATCTAGATCTTTGGCTAAGACGGTTAGGTCTTTCAAGAAATACACAGAGCACCTGCTCTGATACCACTTGTTGCCCAGAGATGGTCACCCAAGAGGGGGGTGAATTGGGTGTTTTAAAACTTTTGACTAATTAAAAATAAAACACACGAATATATGCACTAAAGTAAAGAAGGAGGAATAAGAAAGGTCAATCGCAAACACAAGGTTTTATAGTGGTTCGGAGCTTCCACTGCTCCTACATCCACTCCCCAAATCACCTTTGGGAATTTCCACTATAATCCAAGATTACAGTACGGTAGTTTTGCGAGTTCACTACCCAACTCGTTGTTTTACACCGGGCTCACAACAAACCCTAAAACCCCCAATTTCACTTAGGCTTGGGACGCCTTTCCCTTGTTCCAAGTCCCTTGACTGGAACAAGCACCACAATGAAAGAGTTTACAAAGAAAAGTAAAGCTCTAAAAAGCAAATATGACAATTATGAACAATAGAACCCGGAAGAATCCTTTTGCCGTTGGAAGCGTGAGAAATGTTGATTCTTCCGATGTGGACCGCGTAGGGTTGAGTGTGAGCTTTGAATCCCGAGCGCACGAGAGAGGTTGAGCTTGAAATCACTTGGGAAGCTTGAAAACACTTGATTTCTTCACTTGAATGCACTCACTCCCTTGAACTTTTCTTTCTTACTTTCTCTTGAATGATCTAGCTTTGGGTTGGTGAAGAGTTGTTGAGAAGCACTTAAGAGGTCCCTTTTATAGCCCAAAAAGCAAATATAGCCGTTAGAGACAAAGTAAAAAGGATTTGAAATTCAAACCAAACCTGAAAAGCTGTCAGTCGCGTCCCAGGCGCTCCGGGGACGTCTCCGCTTCAACGAGAGACGTCTCGGCTACAAGATTTTACTTTTTACGTTGTCTGGGGTCGACTCGGCACTTTAAGGGGACGTCTCGGCTTGTTTGTACTTTTTGAATGGGGACGACTCCGCTGCTTTGGGGACGACTCCGCTTCTTTATCTCTGAAAAACATGTCCTCTGGAATTCCCTGAGAGAGTCGACTCCGCTCCTTCAGGGGACGTCTCGGCTTGTTGCACTTTATGCATGGGGACGACTCCGCTGTCTCAGGGTCGACTCCGCTTCCTTATCACCGAAAAAACCATTCTCTGGAAAACCCTGAGAGAGCCGTCTCCGCTATCTTGGGGACGACTCGGGAAGTCTCCTTTTTACTTGCGGGGACGACTCCGCGTACAGTGGGGACGTCTCGCGCATATCTCTTGAAAATTGCCTTTCTGCCGCCACTGAGAGAGTCGACTCCGCTACTGAGAGAGTCGACTCCGCTAGCACGGGGACGACTCGGCAGGTGCCGGGGACGTCTCCAAGTGTCCAGTTCTTCCTGTTTGTGCCAGAGACGTCTCTGAAACTATCCGGAGACGTCTCGGCTGTCCCTGATCTGTTTTCTTTAACTCAAAATATTCTTCAATAAATTCATAAAAATTATGGGAACTTGCCTAGACATTTCTTAACAATATTCTCAATTAATCACATGAATTCCTCAATTAAATTGTTAAGATAAATGGAATTATACTCTAGTGTTTTGTATTCATCAAAATCCATTAGGGGGTCAACACTTATAACGATCCATACTCGAATACCTATAACCCTGGTTGGAAGAATCATCCAAATTTTAAGTAGAGAAATGATCATCCTCAACAGTCACACCATTCAGTTCCTCCACCTGCACATCCTACTTTTGCATCACCACCCTCTCAGAAGCCAAATATCGAGGATACCTTGCAATCCATACAAACTTTTCTATAAGGTCAAGCTAATATCAATGCTTAAATTACTCGAAATTTTGAAGACATAAGGAACCAATTGTCAATGTTGACTACCGTCCTAAGTACCCAAGAGAAGGGTAAGCTTCCAGCTCAACCCCAACCTAACCCACAAGTGCACGGTAGTAATAATACGGCTCCTTCTAGTTCGCATACAGAACATGCAAAGAGCATCATGACTTTGCGTAATGGAAAAGTCATTGATCAGACCGTCCCATTGAGACCGCAGGTCACTTCTAATTCTGATGCTCCCAAAGTCGATGAAAGGGACAAAGAAGAAGTTGAGGTCCCAACTTCTACCAAGAAAGTTGAATGTCCTTCTCCTCCACCTTTTCCACAACGGTGAAAGCCGTTGCAAAAGCTTGAACCTAATTCTGAAATTCTTGAGCTTTTTAAGCAAGTAAAGATCAACATACCTCTTCTTGATGCAATCAAACAAGTACCCTCATATGCCAAATTTTTGAAGGACTTGTGTACTGTCAAACGTCGATTAAATGTTAAGAAGAAGGCATTTTTAACTGAAAATGTGAGTGCTATTTTGCAGCACAACATTCTCCCTAAATATAAGGATCCAGGTTGCCCAACCATCTCATGCATCATAGGCAACTTTAGGATAGAGCGAGCATTGTTAGATTTAGGGGTAAGTGTGAATTTGTTGCCATATTCTGTATATGAGCAACTTGGTCTAGGTGAATTAAAGCCAACTTCCGTCACTTTGCAATTAGCTGATAGGTCAGTTAAAATTCCGAGGGAGATTATCGAGAATGTATTGGTCCAAGTAGACAAGTTCTATTTTTCTGTCGATTTTATCGTATTGGATACACATCCAGCTTCGAACTCACAGTCTCAGATTCCGGTCATTTTAGGACGTCCATTCCTTGCAACTTCTAATGCATTGATTAATTGTAGGAATGGCATCATGAAGCTTTCTTTTGGCAACATGACCCTGGAACTTAACATTTTTAATGTTTGCAAGCAACCCAATGATCACGAAGAGAATAAGGAGGTTGATTGGGTTAAAACCATCGCGGAGGAATATTTGTTAGCTGAAGCATTTAACGATCCATCCGGCGATAGTTTAATTGATTGGTGCTCTAATGGCACCAATGAAGAGGATTTGTTGGTCAAACTTAGTATGAATTTTTCGAACGCCATGATGATCAATGGGTGGAGACCAAAAGTAGAAAAATTTCAATAGTTGCCATCTCGAGAAGTAAAGATAGTACCATCCCATGAGCAAGTGCCTAAGCTCGAGTTAAAACCTTTACCGAAGGAACTTAAGTATGCATTTCTTGGACCCGAGGACACTTTTCCTGTAATCATCTCGTCTGAACTTGATTATACCCAGAAAAGAAAATTAGTTGGTATTCTAAAGAATCATAAAGGAGCCTTAGGATGGTCTATTGCCGACTTGAAGGGGATTAGCCCCTTAATCTGTACGCACCGGATATATTTGGAGGACAATGCCAAAACCACAAGGCAAATGCAACGAAGGTTAAATCCAACGATGAGAGATGTGGTTAAGGCAGAAGTCCTCAAGTTGCTTGACGTGGGTATTATTTACCCAATTTCCGACAGCAAGTGGGTAAGCCCTACTCAAGTCGTTCCTAAGAAGTCGGGTTTGACGGTGGTAGAAAATGAACAAGGTGAACTAGTTCCAACTCGTGTCCGACGAGTTGGTGCATGTGTGTTGACTACCGAAAGCTGAATTTGGTCACACGAAAGGATCACTTTTTCTCTACCCTTCCTAGACCAAGTGTTGGAGAGAGTTGCAGGGCATAATTTCTATTGTTTTCTCGATGGCTATTCGGGATATTATCAAATTGAAATTTCACCAGAAGATCAAGAGAAGACTATCTTCACTTGTCCTTTTGGCACATTTGCTTTTCGACGAATGCCATTCGAGTTGTGTAATGCACCTGCAACATTCCAAAGATGCATGCTCAGCATCTTTGAAGACATGAACGAGAAGTTTTTGGAAGTGTTCATGGATGACTTCTCCATTTTTGGTGACTCATTTGATGATTGCTTGTCACATTTACAAGCAGTCTTAGCTCGATGTATAGAAAAGAATTTGATATTGAATTAGGAGAAATGCCACTTCATGGTACCAAAGGAAATTGTCCTATGATATATTGTTTCATCGAAGGGCATGGAAGTAGATAGAGCTAAGATCGATTTAATTGCTGAGCTACCTGCACCCAAGACGGTTAGAGATGTTCGATCATTTTTGGGTCACGCCGGATTTTATAGGAGGTTCATCAAGGACTTTAGTGTCATAGCTCGACCATTATGTAACCTCCTATCCTTTGATACACCATTCAATTGGACTGAAACCTGTCAGGAGGCATTCGAAAAGTTGAAGTCTATGCTTAGCACTGCACCCATCGTGCGACCACCCAATTGGTCATTACCTTTTGAGATTATGTGCGACGCTAGCGACTATGCGATAGGAGCTGTCCTAGAACAACGCAAGAATAATAAGCCATATGTCATTTACTATGCAAACAAAACCTTAAACGATGCTCAAATGAATTACACCACCACCGAGAAGGAATTGCTTGCAGTAGTATTTGCCTTAGATAAATTTTGCTCTTATATTCTTGGTGCTCCTATTATTATCTTCACAGACCATGCAGCGTTAAAATATTTGCTGGATAAGAAAGAGGCCAACCATGCTTAATACGATGGATACTTCTACTCCAAGAATTTGACATCACTATTAAAGATAAAAAGGGAGTAGAGAATGTGGTTGCTGACCATTTATCACGTCTAGTTTTTCATGATTCAGTGCCACAGTTTTCCATCAAGGACTCATTCCCTGAAGAGCAGTTGTTTGCACTTTCTAGTATGCCATGGTATGCAGATATTGTAAATTTTCTTGTTACAAGCCAGATGCCAGAACATTGGTGGTCGACAGATAGAAAAATTTTCTTGTGCGAAGTCAAGAATTATTACTATGACGAACCCTATTTATTTAAATATTGCAACGATCAAATCTTTAGACGATGCATACCGGATCATGATATACAAAGCATACTCTCTTTCTGCCATACTGATGCTTGTGGTGGACACGTTGCTTCTAAGAAAACCGCCGCAAAGGTCTTGCAATGTGGTTTCTATTGGCCTACTATGTTCAAAGACGCCCACGCGTTCTGCAGGACATGTGATCCATGTCAACGTATTGGAAGTCTAACTCGTAGGCAGATGATGCCTCTTCAACCCATTACTATTATCGAAATTTTCGATTGTTGGGGCATCGATTTTATGGGCCCATTCCCACCGTCTTTTGGATATGAATATATTTTAGTTGGTGTCGAGTATGTGTCCAAATGGGTAGAAGCTGTCGCTTGTAGGACCAATGATCACAAACTTGTCCTGAAGTTTTTAAAAGAAAATATTTTTTCACCATTTGGGATGCCTAAGGTTATAATTAGTGACGGTGGAAAACACTTTTGTAATAAGCCTTTCGAGACCTTATTGAAAAAGTATGTGTCACCCATAGAGTTGCTACTCCATATCATCCGCAAACTAGTGGCCAGGTAGAGTTAGCCAATAGAGAGATCAAGCGTATTTTCGAGAAAACAGTGAACCCATCACGGAAAGATTGGTCCTTGAAACTATCAGATGCATTATAGGCTTATCGTACTGCATACAAAACCATTCTTGGCATGTCTCTCTACCGGCAAGTTTACCGAAAAGCATGTCATCTGCCTGTAGAAATAGAGCATAAATCGTATTGGGCAATTAAAATTGAATGATTTACATGATGCCGGTCTAGCTAGAAAATTGCAATTGAACGAGCTTAATGAGATTCGCAGAGATGCTTATGATAATGCTAAAATTTGCAAGAACGAGAATGAAGATCTTACATGATAAATCAATTTTGAAAAAATCTTTTGAACCTTTGCAAAAGTTCTTTTATATGATTCCCGCTTCCATCTATTTTTCTGGTAAGTTGCGATCAAGA
>NW_024069851.1:0-27228 GCF_009389715.1 Phoenix dactylifera
AGTCGACTCCAGATCGCGCGAGTCGACTCCGACCCCGACGGACATATTGTCAGGATGTGCAGAGTGTGCAGAACGGGCAGAAAAAAGTGTCTAACGGCTAGTTTCCGTGGGGGATGGCTTAAATAGCCACAGAGGACTGTAGCAAGGTAGAGAAGCACTATTCCACTTAAAGAAATCAAGCATCCTATCTCGGCCAACTGGTTTTCAACAGAAAAGAAGGAAGAGCGCCATTAACTCCATCCAGCTACCTCTTCCCAGCATTTAAAGAAGTCTCCTCCTGCCTTCAAGTCGACCAGACATTCAAGAGGAGACTCACAGTTCAAGAAGCCCTACTCTCCAACTCAAACGTGTTTGAGGGCTCTTAACTTCTCTCTAGTTTATATTGCTGTATATCTGCTTTTTAGAAGCTCTATTTTTCTATTTGTCTTTGTTCTTTCCATCTTGTCTTTGTTTGATTCAATCAGGGGATTGAATCAAGAGTGTAGAGGTTGGTTGGTGAGCCGAGGGTAAAACCAACGTGTAAGGGTTCGATTGTGATCCCGGAAAAACAATAAGGGTGGTTCTAGTCGGTGAGCCTGGGAAAACCAACCGAGTTCGTTGTGAGCTCGTAAAACAACAAGTTGGGTTGTGAGCTTGTAAAACAACCGGCTGTAATCCAAGGGGTTATAGTGAATTCCCAAGTGAGACTTGGGGAGTGGACGTAGGAGCAAGGGATAGCTCCGAACCACTATAAACATTGTGTTTGTGATTGCTTGTGTCTCTCTCTCTCACTCTCATTTCACTCACAGCACATAGCAACTAATTAATCATCTTGCAAAGTATTAATTAGTCATCCACAAACGTTTTAATTGCAAAATTATTTTAAAACCCAATTCACCCCCCCCCCTCTTGGGTTGTCTTTCTGGGCAACAGGACGGCTGCTGATCGTGGGATCTGGATCATCGGCTGCTGGCATGGATCGCGGAAGATGACGTGGCTTGGGGCGTTGGGATTGAAGGCTGAAGATGATGGTGATCTGATGGACGGCGCGGATGCTGGCACATCGCTACATGTTGAAGATGTGATGCTGATGATGAACCGTGGGATGGCTAGCACAATGTGGGGAACGAGCTGATTGGGCTACTTGCACAAATGAAACATTAATTAGTTAATTTTATTATTAATGATTAGCTAAAATACTAATTAAGATGGTCTGACGATTGCACTTTTGTGCTCTCATCAGTGGGGTTTGCACGGGTTTCTGCATGGAATTTTTGGAAGAGTGATAAGGATCTTGCATGACTTTGTTATGTGGAGGTTGGAAGCTCGGCTAATATTACTTAGGAGCCTGCAAGTTTTTAGAATGTGACCAAGTGAAGAGTAAAGGAAACTCCGAGAGAAATTTCTATAATTGGCTTTTAGATATCCTCTATCACCACAACAGAAGCAATGGCCCAATTTAAAGGGTTTGATCTAGGGAGAGAAAGGAAACTAGGAGGAGTGGGTAGGTGACATAGGAGAGGGGTGCTTGGTTTGAGAGTGGGTCGAAGGTATGGACGGCTTATTGTCGAAAGAGAAATGTGGGAGTGGTTGAGCTAAGCTTCGATGGAGGTGGGAGGTGTCAAAGGAAGAGGGAGTCCATCTTGGTGCAGAGGTTTTAACAATTTCAGCATATGACTTGTTTTGTTGTCTGACCGCTCCTTCAGCACGAGCTTTGAGAGATTTTGGGATCCAAGTTTCAGCACAGTGGGGAGTGGACATCGAGGGTATGGAATGAGAGTCCTCTGTGCTAGTTGAAGGACGAATCCTTCTCAAAGTCGAATGTCTCATCCATCCCGCTACAAGATGAAGGATAAAGTGGTAGGATAGTGGCCCACGCCTACGCATGGAAGTGATTTTAGTCCATCTTCCTTCGGCAGCAATGCAAGGCACTTTCAGGAAGTAGGAGGTGGAGAGAACGTTTCTTGAATGGGATGATGAAGTATGAACATTTTGGTGGAGTTTTGTATTGTGATCTTGCATATATAGAGTGGGTTGAAGGTTTTGTGGTGAGGAAGGAAGGTGCAAGGAGTGTATATGTGAGTGGTGAGATTAGGGGCAATAGATATGGAAACTACAAGGGGAAGAGAGGTGGGTAGCTGAGAAGGGTGGCTGGAGATAAGAGGAGTGTGGCTGGAGATGAGGGAAGGTTCCTCAACCTCCAAGATGGGGGTGTTTACTCTGGTCAGAGACAATCTTTGTAGGTGGTAGGAATATGGGGAGATTTCTAGGCGATTTCTAGTATTTTCCCTAGAGCTTCTCTCTCTAGCACTTATCTCTCTATTTTTTTTTTTGCTTTCCTCAGCCCTGATTTTCAGAAGTGCTTTATATAATAAATAGCTTAGAGGCCTATCAGTTCTTTGTTTACATTCAAAAATTGATATCAATTCTAGACAAATATACATACACATATGTAGGCAATTGAGCATGTGGAATGCTCCTATTAGAAAAGAGTGAAGAGAGTTTACACAAACAAGTTTTAAGTAAGAAGAATATAAATTATATATTTTATTTTTCATATTATTTTTAAAGTTATTTTCAATTAGTAGGCTTTGAGGAGAGCTTAATTTGACTTGTAGAGAGAGGGTAGGTTGGGAAGTGAAAAAGTGGGGGAGGATATTATTGGTAGGGAGGTGGGAGGTATGAGGACTAGATATGTTTTAATTTAATCAAAAAGAGCTAGAGTATATTTCGAAGTGGAATTAGAGTGTATAGTCCAATTGGGAACCCAAATAGACGCACACATATATATAGAGAGAGGAAGGGAGAGTCTACTCCAATCCGGTCAGAGAAGGCATGGGGAGGTAAGAGCGCATGTATAATGATCAATATGGAGGTGAAAGCAAACACATGAAATGGTATTCTCGATATAAAAAAGACAAACAATCAGAAAAGAATATTATAATTTTGATATTATCATTTTACATAACAGCACGTGTATATGTAGAGCCAATATTTTTTCAGAATATTTGTTTCAAAGACTTTCAATCAAAATCAATGGACCTCTCAAAATGAAAACCAATATCATTAATCATGATATAAAATATAAAAAATACTCATAAAATAGAAATTGTTTATTTTAAAACTCTATTGCCTGTTCATCAAGCCAAGAAAAAAATAAATGGCACTAGAATAGCTAGTGAGCATAAACAGAGTATAAATTGTATAATTTACAATTCCATACCATCAATCTTGATCTAGATATTTTAAACTATATGTAGATGAAATTTTCGGTAATTTAGATTATTCTGAATTGTAATCAAACTGAAACATATTTGAAATTGTTAATTTTTTTATTTAATTTATCAGCCAAAGATCTCAAAAATTTGTGACTTTTAGTTTCTAGGCCATTTAAATGTGATCCATCATAATTAATAGAATCACCCACATATAAATACAAATGTACACACTTTTGTATGTATATGTGTATTTGAATGTCATTCATGTTTAAGGTTCTGATCAATGGATTATTTGAATTGTTTGGATCAGATTAAGCTTTAATTCAAGATTGATACCAGCTTGAGTTGATTTTGGCTCAATTTAGGATTGGCAAGCCATTGAAAGAAGCACAAGTTCTAATCCTTTCAATATTAAGCTCAATTAGGCTTGATGAAAAAGCAAATAAATCGAGCTTCATTTCGAACTTCAAGCTGAAAATTGATTTCAAGCTGAGCTGTAAATGTGCCAATGGAGTTGTAAAGTCCCTAATAGTTGATGTTAGAGACCTTGCTAAATTTCTACCTCATCCATAAAGATCAGCCTCTGCATCTATCCTTCTCTCAGAAATTTCAAGCGAAGCTAGAGCAGTCCCAGATAACCGGGACTCAGTCAAGCTCAGCTCAGAAATAACCCCACTCTAGCCCTCACTCAAGTTCCATACTGGTGGTATCTCTTTATAACCTAACATCATTTGTTCCTAAGTTGCATGAAGGATGCAAATAGTTAGAGAAACCAACTTATTAGACACCTTCCTTTTGGTTTAAGGTTCGATGTTTGCACTTGCCATCCTGCGCCACCCAAACAGCATCTTGAAGTTGCTTGCTTATTATCCTCCAGTTTTCAATAGAAATTACGTAAGTTCATTCCATTCAACCTATTCCTTGGTCCAATTGCTAATAGCTTGTCTAAAGCTACAAAAACTCTTCATTAGCAGCTGAAAGTTAATAACAAATGCCCATGATGAATCCACTCCGTACCAAGAAGCTAGTAGTTACACCTACAACATCGTAATGAACAATAGACTTCCCTGCATCAATCCACATACGCTTGAAATAAAATTGCACATGTTGGGATGTTGATAAACCCAGATAACCAGACTTGACAACGTATAGCCATAACTGTCGAGCCTTGCACCTAAAATGGGGGTTTGGCCAGCATGATCATATCATAGTTTAATGAATTATAAGTTGCAAGAATACTGCTGCAAATATAGAATCTTCAATAGCAGTAATTTTAGCTCGAGAAACCCACATGCAAATTTAAAATCAAGTAGCACAATCCGGTGTTACGACCAAATGCTGTTCCAATCCAAGTACAGATATTGGAGAAACACCAAAAGATGTTAATGAATTCAAATATAAATAGGCAGTTAACTGATTCCATGGACTCAATTATTGTACAGTTGACAAGATGCAAGGTTCAACACTACGCCCAAAAAAAAAAAGAGCCAAGATTCAACTGGCATAAATTAATATAGGCACTGACAAAGGAGAGCGTTACAGCAAATTGGTAACGAAACTGGTTCTGGTCTATGAGCAAAGGGAAGCTCTAATACACTATATATTGGATTAGACATGGAGCAAATTTTACAGTCTGCAAATGAGTGCAATCCTCGTTAATTCCTCTGTTTAGATTGAACGCAAGGTAAATCTTTCACAAGGATTTCAATGATGTCAGGATCATAGCATGCCCCTCAAAATCTGTGATTAAGTTAGCCATAATGTGGGTAGGAGACAACTAGCTCCTATGCTGCTCCAAATATAGCACACATGCCAACTTAGCTGTCCAACTTCGTTGAGATACTGAGAGCATGGCATTCAAGAGTTCGCAAATTAAGCTGCACACAGAATGTCAAATATCTGTGAAATCGAGCAAGCAATCAAAAATAGCAATACTGATGTACTAAAATGTTGGTGCATTAGATAGACAAATACATATATATGCACAATTTTTTTTTTCAGATAACAATTTAAGGGTACTAAATTTAAACAAGTGCATCTTCAAGGCGCTTCAACTCATATCTGAGTTGATTTGAACATGAAATACAAATAACTAATGATAGTCACCTGAAGCTCGAGGCATGTTTACATCATCATGCATGAAACTCGCATGGGATACGATGAAGCTGCTACCAGGATTCAATAAGCCTTTGACAAACAAGATAACCATCATATCCACTTCTATTGTAGAGATGCACACAACTAAGCAATATTACGTAAAGTACCCAATTGCTAGCATTATGCTCAGGGAGATGGCTATTTTAGATGTGGGGTATAAACATTCATCAAACTATTTAGCACATGGCAGCTTTTGAGTTATCTAGCAGGAAAACAGAAGGTGCAGTAATTTAGAGGAAATTGTTCTTTACCTCTTACCTATACAGCATTAACTCATGGATTCTTCTCACAATGAGTAAGTTTGCTTTCTCAGTGTAATTGCAAGAAGCAATGGAACTGAGTTCCTGGTGAGTTTTCTTGAAAATGAGATCCACTTACAAGCATTTGGCATTAGAAGCCTTCTTGGAATGCTTCTCTTCGAAGCACAGGACATCTAATCCCACCATGGCACCCATCCGGAACCATATTTCAGCATTTTGGAACTGTATTCAGCTAGGAAAGGGGTTACAGATATCCCGAAGTGCATATCAGAAGTGAGAACACTCCATCACTGTAATCCTTTTCTCTCACTCATAAATATAAAAAGAATTGCAAACTGAGACCTCAATTTTTTGGTTTCCATATTTCCTTGGGTGAGGATCCAAGATTTTCTTCTAAATATTTTTTTGCTTTAATATTTTCCTTAATATAATAAAAATGTATAAAAGTGAGTTAATTACCTATTTGGATGCGTGCTCCACCATCTATGATGTGATCTCTCTTTGCTTGGAGGTGATCCTTAATATTTAGGGTTCTCGATGTCCATGGTAGACCAGAGTAGGTGGGTTCTCCAACCCAAGAAAGAGATAGAAGTGGGGCCATGGTGGATGGTGATGATGGGGAAGAAACTGACATGGCGAGGTGTAAAGAGAGGTGGGTCCGTAAAAGGGGTAATGATGAGGCAGTGATGGGGCAAAGAGGGGGAGAGCAAGAGAAGAAGAGGTAGGGTCATTGGAGGCACAACGAGGGAGGTGCTGATGGGGTGAGAGAGAGATGAGGCAGGGCCGCTGGAGGCATAATGAGGGAGACTGATGGGTAGAGAGTGAGAGAAGCATGATTGAGGAAAGAGATGGAGTCACCATAAAAAAATTCTGCTCCACTATCTCATTCCTTAGGATGCAATGGTCAAGTGGAATAGTTTGCACCATTTGGCACCACCTAGAATCTTTTTATCCTCTTATCTTGTCCGTACACAAGAATTATTTTAAACAAAGAGGATAAGTAGTCAAAAAAAAAATCAGTTATTTATCAATATGTGTGTATACATATGTATATGCATGTATATGTGCATGTGTACAATATACACACATGCACGTACACATGCACGTACTTCCTAGATGGTTCCATCTCCTAAGTTTTTAAACCTTGCCGCTTCCACATACCTACACCCGTACCCATGCCGGCACCTGCTTTAGGCTACCCAGGTTTGCCTTCTCTCACATGGATGTCCTAAACCCCACTTCAATCATTTAATTATTTCTTGAGACATTTGAAATGGAATCAGAAGCAGTGGTAAATGGGTGGCTTCTATGCTAGAAGGAGTGCTTCCAGTAGATTTGGAACATCACGTCATGGAGGTTATGGATAAGTATATAAGTGCAATATATAGGTAGCAATTTGTTCATTTTCTTAAGTTACACGACCTTTTGAGTTTTGTCAAGAAAAGGATTATTAGCAAGCAAAATACAATTAAATACCGTAATTCATATCCAAGTATGAAGTATCAAGTTTCAATATACAAATTTTGGCAATCATTCAAGCAATGAATAAATACGGTAATAATGTAATCAATATATAAATACATTCCTATCAGATCTGTACAATCAACAACCAGTACAAAAATTCTATCAAGAATCATATTAAACATTTTATTTTATGATATCAAGCATTATAATAAACAACCATGAAATAAGTATAGACAAAGAGTAAGAGTTTTACTTGATGACATTTTTTTTTTAAAAAAAAAGCACAATTTTGGCAAAACATAAATCATCAGATATAAAAACAATGCATCAAAATTACTTGACTTCAAGATCAAAGTATTTTGAAAAACATCAAATGCAAATAGACAACAACTTCTTTCATGTATCTATTTCTTTTTTGTTGGCTTTATTATTCATTGTCCTTCCATCTACAACATCCCATATGTTGGCTCAACACTCTGTTGCTAGAGGCGCCAGCTACACCACCACAACTAGCGGCAGCTGCTGCTTCTGGCGGCACCACTAGCTAGCACTTGGCACCCTATTGCTAGAGGCACCTGCAGCACAAGTAGCAGCCAATGTTGTAGGGAAGAACCACCATACGAGCAGCACCCACTGATGCTAGTGGCATCACCACCAGCAGCAACCAGTGCTACAAGTTGCAATCCTAGCACCTGTGAAGCAAAAGAGCAAAACAGAAAGAAAAAGGGCATCAAATGAACAGAGAAGAAAGGAAAAGGAAAAAACCTATAAGTGCAAAGTCCACCCATCATTCGAAATTCATCTTTCACCGCTAACCAATCTCCAACCATACCACTGCCAACCACTAGCATTTGGCCACTTAGGGTTTAAGGATATGGGATAAAACTAGTCAAAAGAAGGGAAAGGGAGAAACATGGAGACTATGAATAATGAAAGGGTAAAACTATTTGCGTTGGTTACTAGGTTGGTGGCTACCCAAACCTCTTTTGACCACATCACTGATTAGATGATGAATGAGAATAAGAAGCTAGGCCCTTTTATACACTCATTTAATAGCTTCATGTTGCTCCTTAGGCCACCAAAATCCAGTTACACCTTTAAACTTAGTAGGAAACAGGTTTAGCTTCTTGCATGGGGCATGCATCCCATTGTTTCAGCTAATAGATGCTTCTCTTTATAATAATAGGGAAGACCTTGAAATCTCTCTCGCGCACACACATACACACACTTTAACATGACTAGTCTTACTATAGTGCTAATATTTCTAATTCCATGAAAAGAAAAGGAGAGGCTTTCAACTCCGACCATAAACAAATTGAGAGCATTTCACTCTCCTTTAGAAGTCAAGTGTCTCTAACTTATTCTTTGTTTATGCAAAGTTCTTTGACTATTTACTTCAATTACTCTGTATCAATAAAGGACTGCAAATAGATAATTGATGATTTTCTTCATCTTCGGTTCTCAGTCTTGAGATCTGTCATATGCAAAACCTTCTCACTTGATGCAGGAGCATGAGTCCAAGCCTGGGGCGTGCGTGGAGATTGAGTTTCTTCCTTGGGTGAGCACCAGATCACATTGAGTCCACAAAGTTCCAGCACCAAATTACAGTGGGTCCAAGATTTTCAGCACCTAGTTACATTGAGTTCAAGTGTTCCAACGCCTAAATCAATTGAGTCCTTAGGCGTTAAAGAGTCCTAGTTTTTTTTGAGTCCGTGAGTTCTAGTTGATTAAGAGTCTTGAATTAAAGAGTTAGGTCCAACATTAGGTGTGTCCAATGTTAGATTGAGTCCATATGTGTGAGAATTGAGTCCATGTCTGGAGTGGGTCAAGTTACATTGGGTTTAGTTATTCCAACGCCTAATTTAATTGAGTCCAAGGCGTTAAAGGGTCTTGATTTTCTTTAAGAGTTGTGTGATGAATCCATGTGTCATGTGGGGAAGAGTCCTAAAAAAATTGGACTCTCTTCTCAAGCGGCATGAAGAGTCCTCATTGAGTTGGACTCTTGGTCATGCGGCATGAAGAGTCCAAGCCAACTTGGATTCTATCCCATGCGCCAAGAGAAGATTCAATTTAGGTAAGAGTCTTAATTAGTAAGTTATTTGAATGAGTCAATTGTTTAATTTAAATTAAAAGAGTCCATGTTTAGTAGGAGTCCATATTTAGGTGTCTCTAAAATTTCTAGTTGTAAGAGTCTTTATTTTTCCAACCTCCTCTATATAAAGAAGAGGTTGAAGAATAAAATTCAGAATTAATTTGAGTGAAATTTTCTTGAATTTTTGAGAGCTTTGAGAGCCCTTCACGTGAGGAGAGAGACTCTTCTCATTCCTTGGTGAGACGCCAAGAAGAGATGAAAGAAGAAGGTGCGACTCCTCTCTTTCGCCTAGCTTTGTGGGTATTTAAGTGGAAGTGAGACTCTTTCCTTAAACCCATATTTATCCCTTCCTACTCTTGCCACCTAGCCCTAATACCTTAGAGTCATAATCCTATTAGGACTCCTCTTCATTAATCATGCCATCCCCTTGAATCACGCCTAACCCAATTCAGCTTTGGGTCCAAACCAATTTCAGCCGCCACCCCCCATTGAAGTTTAATCATTTCATTCAGTTCCCATCCATTGAACCCAATTAAACCCTATTAGCAACCCATCTTCTTCCTTCTCCCTTCCACCCACAAAGAACCTTAGCCGCCATTAGCAAAAAAAAAAAAGGAAAAGAGAGAGAGAGAGTTTCAGCCCTCATCCACAAAAAAAATCCAGCAACACCCATCTCCGACTGCGTCAGCACTCTATAGCAATTTTTGCTGAAAATTAATGGGTGACTTGCCTTCTGATTATGGTTTTAGTTGCTACTAATTATAAGCAAAAGAACTCTTATTATCAAGAATTCCAGGAGAAAGTGAAGTTTGCATCTGATCTGTGAGAAGAGTCCATTTATTGTTGTTCTAAGCATGAGTTAGCAACTTTGCTCTAATTTGCTGCAAATATGGGCACAATTTGTTTTCCTACTTATTAACTAAATTTTTCTCATGTGTGCAGTCTTAAAAGACTCACTAGCATCTTTCAAGGATGGTCTCCTTGAGCATAAGCTGGTGTTGCATGAGATCCGGTCAAGGATTTAGGTGTCACAAGCCATAGCCATGCTCGATTTCTTATGGGGCAATAAAAGCAAAAGTTGGGCCATGCCATCATCCTTGAAACACACATTCCTGAAGCATTCGGACCAGCTGCAGATGTTCGGAACGCATGGTAGCATTCTATCTCTCCTAAAGGCTGGAAGGACTCCTCGAGGTTCAGAATGGTCATGGTCCACACAACGACTGACAAAAAACTAGCATTGCCTCTTGTCGACCTCGGCAAGCCAGCTGATCCTCTTGATGACGTCGGGGTGGTCCACGGTAGCATTGCGAAAAGATTTACTTCCTGGGGCTTGACAAAGATTTCTAGGTGCTACTTGATAAAATGCTCAAAAGCTCTGTCCAACAGTTTTGGGTCAGCTGGTCTGAAATTTCTAAGAGCGGATCTTGGGGTTCGCTTGATTTCTAGGTGCTACTTGATAAAATGCTCAGAAGCTCTGTCTTGGATGGCTGGTCTGAAACACCTTATAAAGGATCTTGGGGTTGGGTTGTGATTTGTTCGAGAGATTCAAGGTTGAGCAGGCATTAAGATTGGTCTTTAGCCTTTTTTCCATGATAGGGGAGTACAGGAGAAGCACAGACTTGAGGAGAGAAAGACTGGTCTGAAACAAGAAGGGAAACATTAGAGCTCAAAATGAAAAGAGACTTCCTCGTGTCTCAATTAACTATTCATCTTGATGAGAGGTGCAATAAGATATACAAAAGCTCTCACAGTTCTTCTATCTTGATTCTGTTACATGCCGTCAATTCAATTTATGTGCAGTTACAATATTTACCTAAATCATACTCATTTTTTAACATGTTTCTTTTGAGTGCAACAATATAGACTTTAACTAATGGCTTTTCAACATCACGACCTATGTAAGGACCTACCCATGTTAGCCTCCCCCTCACTAGTTTAGCCAGACTGGTGGTTTGCGCCAAATCAACAAATTACCATACCAATTAGTTTTGCTGCCACTCCATATCCTTCCATCAGAACTGAGTTTGTCTCTGATCCAGCCATAGTCATCTAATTTCCATAATCAGCCAGCAATGTGTGCATTTTTCTATCGTAAGGTTGAAAGGGTTGAAGCTAAGTTACGCTACCCAAGCCTCAAAATGCATAATCTCATACCTCTGTGACCTATAACATTATTTTGCGCCTGCCATTTAGGGCCGCAGGTCTCAACTAACCTGGACCCTATTTTGGACCTAATCTAGATCCATTTATTTATGGGTCAGGGCTCCAAAGGAATATACATAAGGTATAAGAGTTTTCATCTCCATTGTTTGGGCCCAATAGACGTATCCAACTTTCACATGAATCAACCTGATTATAAGTTTAGGAAGTTGTAAGTGTAAAATTCATAAACCCAATCAGCCCAAACTCATCACTTGATAATTTATGGCATTTAGCTAAATGATTCTGTGCATATAAGGTTTGTCTTCAATAGTCTGTCTACCGAATCAGAGTCTTATCCTAAGCTACATCAAACTGTATGGACTTTGTTTGAATCAATACCAAGAGATTTAAGCTGTTCCCTCCGTACACAGCACCATGCCTGTGCCCCATGTCAGTCCAGTCCTAGCACAATACATGTCTAGTGGCACCAAGTAGCATGGATGAGCCTCAATCCAATAAAAATGTACTCATTCTGCATAGCATGGGCCCATTGTATCGTAAGGCAAGGTCACCTAAATATATGCACTATTGGGGCACTTCATGTCACAAAAAAATCTGACTTACGTCACACAGCTCGAGCTCAATATTGTCTGTCCACCCATAAACATAACCATCAAGCATTTTCCCAGCTACATGGCATCTATGGATAATACATCCTATTGCTTGCACTTTTTGACTAAAAATTAACTAGCAAAAAGAGTTAAAAGTACTTTAAGAACTGCAGTTTGAATTTACAACTCTCAAATTGTTACCAACAAAGTTCATTTACAATTATATGACAATACATCCATATAGTCTAAAAGAAAATCATATAACCGAGGTTAGCAACCTATATTTTGAGCAACGATCCAATAACTAATTAAGTGCAAACAATGGTGTTATGCCAGTCCTTCACAACTCCCCATGCTAAATTATATAGGCATGTCAGTATTGATTTTACTATATCTTGGTTTCTTTCAGTTATAGACCAAGGTATATCTTCATTTTTATACTATTCAGATGACCTGAAATATACTTTAATTGCATATTAGAACATACCACAACAGCAACTCCAGTCTCACAAAATCTGGGAATGCAGATTAGCCTTAGCAGTTGCTTCTCAGGTCCTACATGGAAGAAAGACTGACTTATTACTTTTGAACATGATAACAACTTCAAGGAAGGCCTTTTCAGGGTCAAAATTACCTTGTAATAAACGGGTTTCATATTTATCCTGATTGCCAACAAAGTATACATGTGGACAGCTCTCAATGAGGAAAGGGTCCTTGTCAGTATAGGGATAACATCCTGACAGTGTAGAAATAGATAAAAACATTTTGATAAGTAAAACTACTTGCAACGATGTAATAAAAACTCTGCAAAAAAAATGACACATACTGGATACTTTATTCGTCTCTTTCTTAATTTTTGTTATGACAATGCTGTTAAGTTACACCCAAAATAGCAAGATAATTTTAGCAGCACTTCAGCTTGTTTGTCAAGTGTTTGAATGAATACGGGAAGCAGGAGAAGAAAAGGATATATTTTATGCAGTAGCAAAGTGATACCAAGTGTGTTTGGAGCTGTTGGTGCCAGATGCCTCCATTTTAATGTTCTTTCCATAAATTCAAGCTTGTCTTTGGCATCAGAATACTTACTAAGATCATCTATGTTCTGACCAGATGTCCCAAGAAACCTAAACAGCATGTTTCTTAATTAGATCTCTAAGTAACTCAAGAAGAAACAGAATTTAAGGGATGCTCATTGCTTACAGAACATCATCCAGTTCAAATTGATGAGGATTTGTACATGAGAGGAAAGTGTTATAGACTGATGCTCCTGGAAAAAGACACCTATGCAAAGGCTGAACAAGAGTAGAATATAAGTAAATTAAAAGGGTATTATACTATTATGTAAAAAAAGAGTTTGCATAAGTGCAAAATATTGTGTTTCAGTAATATTTCCATGCAAATAGCAAAAACCTGCTGGGGCAAGGAAAAATTAGCTGGATCACTAGGCCCTGGCATGATATCCACAGGCATAGCAGCTGCAAGCTGCAGAAGTAAAATAAGTAAATCCAATTAATTATCTCAAAAAGAATATTATAAAAAACTCAGAGCATTAAAAACTTCAATGAGCTCCTTTTGAAAAAGAGGCCATAACTGTTCTAGAGATTACACATCACTAAGGAACTCAATGATGAGAATTAAAACCTGAATCAATGATATATCAAACTCTTTGATTGGTTCTGTTAGCCTAGACTGATCCTTGGGAGCTAATGTCTGCAAGTCCTCAAAAACATACAATTCATGTGCATATTGTCAGTATATACCTCAATAATATGATGGGAACAGTAATTCATTGCATAATAAACCTAAGAAAGATACCATCTCAAGAAATTAATATTTAGTACTTGCTGAACTTCTTTACCTAATAAATAACCATTTTACCTGACCACTAAGAATGCCCTGTGATATTTGTACAGAATTCCCAGCAATTACAACACGAACTATTTGAGATGCAATGCTTTGCTCCTGCTCCATGTTAAAATACAAAGAGTGATTCCAAAATTAAGTAATTTCTTAAAGAAAAACTGCATACATTTTCATCACCCAAATGCCCGGTTATATGGTCAACGAGAAGTTGGAATTGAAGAGGATTGAACATGCTACTCCCAACACTCAATCCTGAGATGAAAACCACATGTTTGTCTTCTCCTGCAGTGTAGTCAAAGCTTTGCAGTATCAGATTTCAGATGTATTGAAGCCTGAAACATACCGCTAAAGCCCAACATAGGATTATCTGTTGCAGTAGAATAATGTTTTCGTAAAACTTATAACTGGCCTTGTGATACAACATAGTTTTATGAGAAAACATCATAGACAGAAATATTAATAGTCTAATGGCAATCATATTGAGCACCCTAGCAAACCAAAGAACATACTATAAACAAGAATACAGAAGGAAAATTTCAGGTAAAAAAAGCTTACAAGGTTGGTGTCGGAGAGGAGAGACAAGCCCCAACCATTTAAAACTTAAAAACCCTGATAAAATTGAAAGATCAAAATACTGATTATCATGCTCTAGCAAGTTATATGACCAGAAATTCTGGTGATATAGGATATGATAGTCCCAGGCAATAAAGATATTGCAGGGCAGTTGAAAGGCTGAAACTTCTGAGTGGATCCGCACGAGGCAATGGAGAATGTTCAATAGAATAAGATGTAGTAACAGAGGTGAGAAGTCAACATGAAATGAAAAAAATAAGAGAATAGTACAAGGATAGAAGCTCAGGATTATGACCAGTAATGCAGAAATTCTGATTTCTGAATTAGCAGTTCAACTAAGCTGCAGATGGCACCAGTCAGCTGGGGACCCAAGGTTCAAATTAATGAGTCACAACAAAGGATGAAGAGAAGAAGGAAAACTGGAAAACAAAGACACTTCAAGAATAGGATATTTAGATGAGTAGGAACCAGTTGCAAAGAGGAAACTACTGAAAAAACCACACAAATGGATTGCTGATAGTGTATCCAATACATATAAATCCTGCTAACAAAGCTTTTTTGTTTATATTTGAGCAAACACAACAGAGAAACATAAAACCAAAAAGTCAGTATGACAAAACAAGTAATTGACTGACCGACAACTGAAAGAACAGCAGAGAGAAAATCCATACCAACAAAAAACGAAAATCAGTATATCTCATATTTTATTGTACTTTCAGAACTTTTATTTGGATCATTTGTAAAAAAAGGTTTTAGGGTCCTATTTTAAGTGGTATTGGTGTGAAAAAGTTTTGCTTTAGGTACATTCTGGGTTGGGCAAGTCAGTCTTTAGGATTTGATCTCTTTTACGTAGGGTGGGATTCTAAATTTTGTTTTTTCAAGGAAGATTTTAGATCTTAGTTAATTCCTTAGAACCCTAGTTTACTTGCAAGCCAACATATATAAAAAGCTATGAAAAGGCCTTATGGTTGGCCACTAGAAACAACGTACATGATTAGCTTTGAACCATGGTATGCTGAACCAGATCAGCCCGTACCAAACCAATACCGGCTCTGACCGGTCCGGTTCGGTGTTAAAAATCGGTACCGCCCCATACCGGCCAATCGTACCAGCCCGTACCGGTTCTAAATTTTTTTCGAACTTTTGGATGTGTGAACCAAGCCAAACCAGTGGTACCGGTTCGGTACCGGTCCATACCGGTCCAAACCAGTACCGAACCGGTACCGGTGCCTACCAGTACGTCAGTACAGTCGGTACGGCGGACCTTTTGAACGAATGAAAGATTTCTCTTAGCCAGTTTCGGCCCATTTATCCCCTCTCTCTCTCTCTCTCTTCCTTCATGATATCTCTTCGATTGTCTTTATTTTCTTATCAATATCACCTTTATTCTGCATGCACTGTTTTCTGAATTTTAGTTATACATCAATTATGGAACCTCTTATTTACCCTAGAATCCTTTACAACTCTATTCCTCCTCTCTGTCCCAACATCAAACCCTAGAACAAGTTTATTTACCTTTTATTTGTCTTTAGTCGAAATAATTGATCACTGTTGTCCCATATACACCAAATTAGATATATTCCTAATCCAATCCTTTTCCTAGGTCCTACCACGCATTGTAGGTCCTACATCTCATACTCTTTGAAATACAATGATAACAAGAGAAGAATGTAAGAATCAAAGTATGTCGTACTAGTCCGAACTAGACGCTATGGAGCATACCATACCATACCGGTTCGGGACCGAAATCCGGTACAGGTGGAGTACCGATACTCGGTACGCCAAAAAAATTTCATACCGTACCGTATCGATACTGTGCTAGTATAGCACCGATATGGGGTCCAGTACCAAGACGGCAAACCTTAGTAAAAATATTTAAAAATTTAAATGAATTAAAAAACACTTGAAAGATAACAAAATGAGGAGGAAAATCTAGACAAGCTTTATTGCCTCGATCCTTCTTTTTCTACTATTTTTTATCCAAGGCTGAGTCCTATCGCTCGATCCTTCTTTTTCTACTATTTTTTATCCAAGGCTAGGTCCTATGAAACATAAAATAGCTTAGCATCATTTTTAACTACTTCAATCACACCTAGTCCGTTCTCCCCCTTTTAATGTCAACCTGATTTGGCACTCCTGTTACTCAGCCTACATAATACATGTCCAATTTGACATAAAAGTTTATCCTCTCTTTCAACTCAGATTGTAATATAACATTCCTCTAATGTACTCTGAATTCATGTATAAAAAAAAAAAAAAAAAAATTCAGAATTTTTCTGTTTGTGCCTGGGATTTGCCAAGTTTATAATGTAAGCTTATGGTATTCTTGTCATCGTGGACTAGTGTATAAGATATTCAGTAAACTGCAGATAGGAAACAAGAGTATTTAAACTGATAAGTTTAACTAAATAAAAAATTGATCTCAATGTGCTTCATGAGCTTGTCAAAAAGTTCAACAATCTATGATCTTAAAGACATTGTATCATTATGCAACCACACCAAAATAGTAAGAGCAGCTTAAAAATTGGGTATAAAAGAAAAAATTGTAGCCTTCACCTTCACGAGTGTGAGACATCAAATTTTACTTCGCCCCGCTCAACAAATGGATATAAAATAGCCTTCACAATTGTGGGAGACATCAAATGATACTTTAACCCCATTCACCAACTCAACATCTACATAGATACAGACTTCCAGCAAGAAGCATGAACATATAACAATAGCTAGGCCTCTCCATGGATTGGATCCTAACCTGGAAAAGCCCAATCAGTACCGATTTAGAACCTGATAATCAATAATGACCTGGATACAATTACTCGACCTAACGGACCAAAATTGAGTTAGGGTTAGTCCCATGCGGAGGGACATATAGTAATAAAACCAATAACTTCCCCCCTCCCCCAATTGAAACTCTTGCACCCCTCGCCGGTCTTCCTTCCCATAGTCCATCCACCTGCAGCTCTTCCTTTCTCCTTGTGATCAACTTCTTTACAATCTCCTTGTCAATCTTTGCAATCAGTCACTGTTATCATCTTCCTAACAAGTTACTAACATCATTTAATTTGGCAATAGTCTTCTTCAAGTTTCAGAGTATGGATTTTCTACATATATAAAAACTAGGAAAGCATTGTTAATAAGCATGTGCTGTCATTCTAATTGTGAGAAATGAATTTCATTGTCTTTTCAGTAGTCATTATTTTATTCAAAATAATACCGTTTGGATGGAAAGTAACCTAACTAGAGGAATGAGGGGATGATTAAAATTCAATCATGAAGAGATTAGCTATAACATTATCATGGAAATAATCTCCAATCTGCAGGTTCCTTAATCCCTATTAAACATGTACACTCTAAACTCACCAAATCAAACTAACCTAAGCATCCTTAACATGAAACTAAGGAAAAGTAACATAGTAGTAGTATCACAAGGTTACAGAACTCCTACTAAGATCCCAGGCTAAATATTTGTGCTAGAAACCCATGATAACTGAATTTGAAAAACTTAAAAACTGACAGTTGTTGGACTCAAGGTCAGTTTTTGCGCAAGTATTCACATGTTAAAATGAGCAGTTATAACTCGGATTATGCCTTTGAGTGGGCAGTAAGCTTAGGTTGCTCTATAGTTGCATTTTCTTTCTTTCTTTTCTTTCTTTCTTTCTTTCTTTTTGTGTGTCTCACTCACCTATGGAAGCAGTCAATACTGTTAATCTTGTCTTATGACAAATGTCCCAATAATATATATAAAGTGTGTCAACTAGCCAGTAAGGTCAGTCAAAACTTTATATCTTTGAACTTGAGATGTTTGACATTTATGTTTAGACAATGTCACACATTTAGTTCTTTGCCCTCCAAATGCATGGAAGTTAGGAAACATTGGCTGAAGCCAGTTTTGCAATTCCCTTGCCAAAAAATCCTTTAGTGCAAAAAGAAATGAGACATAATTTCTCCACTACCATTTTGCAGGTTGATTCGTCCTACTGTATTTTCACATCATCATTTCTAGCATCCCAAGGGAAATGAATAAAATATTGCCCAGTTAAAAGGTTTTAAGGGTTATCTACTGACAACATATTGCTTGCAACTATATTTATTAGCTTACGTCAGGAAAAAGACAACATTAACTAACTCCATCCAGATCTCATCATCTAGTGAAAGCTTTTCAATTTCACTAAGAACAAAAAGGTTCTATGATTGCATGGTTGGCACCATAAATAGTACTCCCTAGCAAATCCTATATGCCAATTATTCTGCACCCCGGTGGTGTCAATTCAACAATGAGCACATGAGCCCCCACAACTTTGACATCACCCCCGCCCGCCCCCTCTACTAAAGAGAATGTCTTACTTTGGCAAAGTTGTGATGGTCCTTATTATTGTCCTCGTGCAGTTTGTCCACATCCCATGCCTTAACCATTTTGGAAGTAGAAATGATTGTTTCCAATTTTCATGTTTTTTTAAACTTGATCTATACAACTTCTCTTTGTTTCAATGGAACAAAATAACAAGGTAAATAGAATTTGAAAACTTTTAGTGGTATATAAAATATTGAAACACAGTTTTATCTAGATGTAATTATGCATTCAACTTGGGTTGGGCTAACACAAAGAGACCCAACCCAACCCATAGTTTAGATCAGAAAGGCCCATAAGACATCAATCCAATAAGTTGAAAGTCTGGGCAACCAAACTCAACTTCGACACTGAGGTTCTACATGAAAAGAAACCAAGAACTAATGCATATTTCTATTATAGGACTACCAATCTAGACAACATAAAACATACCCAAATCAAATTGTAGATTTCAAATGAAAATCCTACTTAGATACAATCCAGACTAGCATGATTTTATCCAAGATAAAGTTTGCATTAGCTGAATTTTAAAGCAAGTTCAATTCGGTTCTGGATGAGGCTAAGGTGGGGCATATTGTTGGCTAAGTTAATCTTGGAGTGGTTCTCAAACTGAACCAGCATGCTCAAGTTGCATCCTTATTGTAGGCAAAAATATAAGATATTAAATGCAAAAACCTCCCAAAAAATGCTTTAACTGTTATTGCATATTTATAAAATAAAACACACAGCATTGGTTCACACTAAAACATAGTCATGGATATGGAAACACCACATGCACATTTGAAAAAATAAAAACACATATGCACATATATGTATATGCACGTATGCGTGTATGCATATTAAAAATTGTATCTTATTATCATACTCTCTCAAGTACATTCGCTTGCAGCATCAATATTATGTAACCCTGAGAAAAAGAAAGTGCCACAACCCTGCCATCACAAATCCAACATTTTCCATTGCCTAGCTTCTTCTATCAATAAATTTTATGGGAGAGTGAAGGACACCTCCAACGATGCAAAGGGCTGAATCAAAGCCCATACTCATCCAATCATGTATTGATGAAAAAGCATTTTCTAGAATCTAATGGAGCAAAATTTCTGCATAATTCTTATAAGAAAAATTTTCCCCCGGCAGGAGGCTTTCTTTAAGCTATCCAAACTCTATCAGAAGATTAGAACCCTTAATTCATATGATTGATCCTACACAGAACTTTTTCTTCCTTCATATTATATATCCAAGAAGATTGCTTAATATTTATTCTTTACAAAATATTTCATTTTTTCAGATTAAAAACTAATAGCATATTAAGTATCTTAATTTCAAACTTCAAAGGGACCATATGCTATCTGATACGTGCAACTTAACGCTGGCTTAGTTTTCATGAACTATGGGCATTAAGCTTCTGAGGAAAACATATATGATCCCACCGAAAGTAAACAAAATGAACATGGCCATAGCACCATGCTGAATTATTGGAAAATTCACCTGTATGAGAACAATATTACCAAATTTGATGTCTGATGCAGATTGAACCCTTGGGAATGAATCCCTAATGCCACAAGCAGTGATGACATGCGAAATAGGAATTTTCGGGGACTCGATCTGACTTCAAAAAGGGTGGATAGCTACAAAGTTTAGTATCCAAGATTTAGGGTATAGAGAAAAGCAATACATTTCATGATGACAGTGATTAAAATTGGACCTAGATAGATAGAGCTTGTGGTTACAATATTATAGGAGGGATATGGATGGATGGACGGATAGAAGAGAGAGGAGGGAGGGGGGGAGAGAGAGAGAGAGACGAGTTGTAAAGAGACTAAACAAGAAAGATAGAAGCAGACAGGCTTGTAAGCCACCCTACTGACTTCAGAAATTAGCAAATGCAGCTGATATCCCAAAAAGAAGGTACTTCTGGATAAAGAATCTCCTCAAAATCAATCCTCGAATGAATCATGGAAACCCCTCCAAATCAATCCTAGGACAAAAATCAAAAGTAAAGAATGCTTTAAAAATAAATCCTAGAATTGCAAGAAAAATGAAACTAAAAATCCTGCTAACACAGAGTTCTAGGATAAAGGAAAAATCATTCAGTAAGTCCTAACTAACCAGGAAATATATTTTAAGAGCAAATTCTAATGCAAGTACGAGCCCTTTTTCAGTATGATTTCTAAAAATCCTATATTGAGTAGGAAATCATACGGAATAAAAAATTAATATAATATCTATACTACTCCCTTTCTTCAAGAAACAAATTAAAAGAGGAAAAGCCAACAGCAAGCACCAAATAAAAAAAAAGATCACTTTCTACAATCAACTACAATCCCATAGTAACAAAATTGCAACATGAAGGACCAACATTCCCAAAAAAATAGCAGCAGTTAAATTATGAAATAATATTTGGCATAGTCATTTTCCATATCAAATGAATTTAAATAATACTTAAGTCAAGTGGTTGCTCAATTTGGGGTGGTAGACCAGCTTCCAGAACATCTTGAACAAAAAAATCACCATCACTTGTTTCTTTACCATGAAGAGCGACTACAATCCCTGCTAGACAGAAATAAATACAATTTTTAAATAAAGAAGTTGATCAACCTTGGGTTATTTAATACCATTTTAAATGCAAGTTTGCAATGTGAAAACCTGTCACATAAACCGAAGGGGCAAGGAAAGTTCCAGCTAGTTTAACCCTTCCACTCTCATCTTCCAAAATAAGATGATCATCAGGATGCATAAAATTATGAGGCTTGACAAGAGGGAACCGTAGACCTCTGGATATAATATAACGCATTAGAAATGTAGACCTCTATAAATCAAATGATCAGCTTTAGACATTACAAAGACAGTGATGATTGATTTGAAGATTATAATACCTCCTTAGAGTACTCATCAAGAATAGAAGACTTGAGTTTCATATGCTTGTACATAGTTCCAATTATAATGCACTCTTTGCCTTCTTCAAGTCCTAAAATAGTATGAACTGCAAAAAGAAAAGGTCAAGAAAGTAACATCATAGAAAGGTTCAGAAAGTAATATCTTGCCTTCTAAAACTGAAGATAGCACAGTCTAGAAATATTTTTAAATTAGAATCCAAGATGATATAATTTCGAGTGAGGTGTTAGAAGGGTAGGAGATGGGGTGTTGAAACTACTCTCTTGATCCTTTCCTCAGGACAGCCTAACTGTAGCCGCCAAGGTCCGCCGAAACCGATATCGGAACCCGTACCAGTCGGCGACGGGTTGGTACAGTACCGGTACCGACACACGATACACTGGGCGTGTCGGTTCCATACCAGCATGCCCTTTTTTCTAGAATTTTTCAAGTTGATTTAATTGGTAATCAATCATTTTGAACTTTTTTAATGATTTTAAATTAATTTGATATTTTTTGATATTTTTGATATTTTTATTTTTTTGATATTTTTTGATATTTCTTGATGTTTGTATGATCCCGATTTAATCTAAATGATGCATCTTATTATTTTTAAAATAATACAAATCATAAAATGATGAGTGAAATATTGTATGCTACAAGAATTAATATGAAATATTCTCAAATCAAATAGTGAGATAAAAATATAAAATAGTACAATCAATTACATATATTTAAAGTACAACATACATATCGATATTTAAAATCTCGTTGAATGACGGTGCCTCTCGTAGATATCCGGATCATTAGCATAGTCAGAAAGCACATCAACCCATCCCTCTAACCGAGGTGACATTGTTAGTTTTGTATGTTCATCCCATAAGAAACGCACTCCGGGTTATAAGCACTCTCAAATCCCTCGCTAAAGCTCTGGGCTCTGAGAGGTGTCCTCTGCCGACCCGTAGATGCTCCGGGCTGCGTAGAGTAGTAGCTACCGAAAGATGCCTCATGCATCATATCCATATCCGTATTCGTATAGGTTATAGGGCTGCCTGTGGCTGCGGTAATAGGATTCAGTATATAACTCGAAACCTGATACGTTTATGGATCCTACTCCACATGCAAAATCATCTGCAGCTACATCGTATCATCCTGAATGACCTCGAGGAGCCCTTCTCCTATATGCAATCCATCCTCACGGGCTCCATTAAATTGTGCACCTTAGTCTCTATCCTATTATAGCATGCGTAAACTAGAACTCACGATAAATCAAAGACCCATCGGCGGTTGTCTCATAAACGATGGTCTCATGTCTACCATTCTCTCCTTGGCCAGCAAATCTACGACCACCAGAATTGCTGCTCCTAGTCTCTGAATCTGAGTGAACTGACTTCTCGACACTCTTCATTGGGGCTGCAGGTGCCTTTTTTTGGTGTGCTGGGCAGCTGCTTTCTTATCCTTCGTGCCACTCGCTATTTGCTTGTCCTTCGTGCCCCTTTCTGCTTGGCCATATTAGAAGGATGTATATCGCCCTCCTGATCGAAGTCGACCGATAAGCATAGTGGCTTCATCTAAGCATCTCTCAATCATATCTCTAAGAGGATGTCTTGAACAAAGAGTCATGTGGGTGACCAGTCCCCTGTGGCTGTGACTGATCAGAATGAAAAAATGCCGTAGAATATTGCTCTCTGCCCAATTGTTCTGCATCGACCTTAGTCTTGTTGGCTACGAAAGTGGCCGGTCGTAGAGGGCGATCCTCGCTCATCAAGCTTCGGTTCCTGCTGCTAGCCCACAAAGCCATCCAATCATAGGATCATCCTCATCATCAACGAAAATACTATCGATCGGATCTATGTACTTTAGCTCCACTTTCCTGCTAAATGCACTTCAGCCTCAATCTCAGATTGTAGTGAACAAATACAAGTCATTTGAGATGCTTCTTTGTCAAACGATTCCTCTACTTGCCTGTGCATAAGGGCGGACAGTGGACCAGTTGTGCTCACAGCCACTCGAGGAGACCAGTCTAAAAAAAGAATTTGAATAGCTAGCCGCTTAAAATTTTTCATAAAACAACCAAAATAAATCCACCATTCAGCTACAAAAATATTGAAAAAATTACATATAAGATAGTACTATATTAATAACAATCTTACGCCATATAAATGTCCTCATTAATGTGTAATAAACCTAGATTCATACTTTTCTTACTTACGACAACTGTCGAGGACTCCAAAGCTGTCAGTACCCTCTCTAAATATTTTGATATGTGAAAAAAAAAATATGTTATAATATGTTAATAATTGCAAAATACCAGTTAAACTTACACGTCACTTAAGTTAACTTACCTCTTCTTAAACATAGGGCCCCGACTTTTAAATTAGGCTCCATCTTGTAAATTACATTACACAGAGTGGCCAGAAGTTTATCATTTATATCAATTCCAACTACAGTATACTAAAACCAAGGGTTCAGGTAGTGATGCCACAGATAGAGTTCGTTATAGTCTTAGCAAAATTGTACAATATAGGAGCAGTCTAATTTTCCAATATTCTGCTTATTGCTAGATGCAACTCTCTACCCATCTGGTAGTCCCACCGGCCGCTCAATGATGTCGATGTATTCCAAGGCATACGTTGGATTTGACTTCATGATCTGAATCTTTGTCCTTTCCAACATGTGATACAAGAAACCCATCCGGAAGTATCTCTCACTATCCATAGCTTGAAACACTTCATACAATAGTCCGATAGCTTCACTATCGTAGTGGTCCGCTTCAAAGAATGTCTGCTTCATCACCAAGTCCTTGATAATGCTTCCTTCAGTGTCGGCCCTCGCATATCTACTTTTCATGCCACTCGGGATGGACAACAATCTGACGCAAGGCTACTTTCTTCTTAAAAAAGCTATCAAGTGCAATATAGTTGTAGCAAACCGTATGACTTCTAGGTCTCAAGATCTCTTTTCCTGCATATCTCCTCATCAATAAAATGACCCATGTATGGTTATAAGTATATCCGATGATGGTTTAGGCAGTCATCCACTGTCCGTTACACCTTACGAATTTTCGCCAATGTCCAACAACTTGAGGACAATTACAATGTGCAGCACATAAAGTCTACAAAATATATGGTCGTCGCTCCATCAAGATCTCCTTGGCGGCCATATATTGTAGCCCATTATCAGTAATAACCTGCACGATTTTCTCCTCTCCTAACCTGATCAATCATGCTTCTCCATCAATTTGAGGATGTACGTGGCATCATGCACTTGATCAGAAGTATCAACCGACTTGAAAAAGAAAATCTTCGTATCACAATATGTCAGAAAGTTTGATAATACTCTGTCTGATAGGGCCGATCCAACCATCACACATCACTGTCAGTCCTAATATGGATCACTTACTCTTGTATGAGGTAATATATTTTTCTAGCTTTTATTATTGTCAAGAAGCTCACCGTAGTAAGGTTCATGCAAGGAGACATGACATCCACCAATTGATCCACTAATATTACATACTCCCGATGAGCATCAAAAAATGATGGAATTTGAAACAGCAGCCTAAGACGTGGATGAGGCTACTTAGTATGGCTGAACTAACATTAGTGAGCTTCTCCGTACGATAACATTTTTATTTTCAACTCCACCAAATTAACTTATCTCTTCCATGGGCATGTCGGAAAACATGTGTTGGCCATACTTCATCATCTCTCCAACATTCCAAAGACAGACTGTCCTGAGAGTGCGAGACTTGAACCCTCTTACTGCATGGTTTAGAAATTCTTGCCGATGACCCATGTGCCTACAATTAAAACTTTTAGCCATGCTTATCTCATTCCTATAAGGCAAATTTATAACGTTCAAATGTTCTCAAAATACTACAAATAAAGGTAATATACCTGTCATATTCCTCCTGTTCCTGACTTTTTAGGCCCATGAAAATGTTAACAGAAGAATGATTCAATTTACAGTTGTAATCTAAGATTGAATTTGGCCAGAATTTCTAACCCAGTCCACCAACTTTAGCCACTTCAGGATCCTTCTCACAATTAGAAGCAAAAAGTAAAAAATGAAGAAAGAGATTACCTAGATATAAACCTTAACTCATTGAATAATAACACAAAGCCTAGTCAAATGATTATTGACTGAGGGTTATGGCACACTGCAGGGCTATTTCATTTTTCAGTGTCAAACTCTGGTATCCTTTTCTTTGAAGCAATATCTACAAAGGACAGAGGCTTTTTAAGTATTGCCTCAAAATAATAGTGTGTAGTTCCTAGTCTTGTTCGATTTCACGACAAATGCAAACTTGAAGGAAAATTGATGGCCCAGTTTCTTAATTTCTTTTGTCCAATTTCCAGAGGAGGGCAATAAAGCAAAATATTACAATTTAAATGGAACTGGGTAGGTATCCCTCTTATTTCCTCCCAAAAAATGTAATAATAGAAGGATATGGAGTCTTGTAGTTGTTAACTACTTCTGGTTTCTTCTTTGCATCTCCTTCAAAACCATTATCAGCATCCTTGCAAAATATTATCATATTTGAGCTCATAAAGTGAAAGAACAAATTTCATATGGATTAGCACTCTAATGCCATCACTCCATTCAATCCATAAATTGGTCATTTTTCTCTACTGGTCTACTTAGCATTATACTTCATCCCAGCTGTTGGCTATAATCCAAACGACCTTACACCAAACTCTTTTTAATAAGATGCTATTCTTGAATTCTTCTGCTTGTAATTGGAAGGTTGGAAATCTACAATCAGTCTCATAAGCCTTTACACAAACCCAATTAGTCTCATATAATGGATTTCACTCAAAAAAAGAAGCATCTATACACTGAATCATGGATTTAGAGCAAGAGAACCCTAGGTTTCTAGGGTTTCCTTACAGAAACAAGTAAGGCGGAACAAATTCAAAAACTACAGCCATCAAGTAACACCAAATAAAAATCCTCAGAAACCTGCAAGAAATCAAAACGAAGCGAGCAATGAAAAGGAGGCACGAATTACCAGGGAGGTGAGGCTTCCACTTGGGGACAAGGGAGTTGAGGAGATTCCTCATGTGATGGAGGCGAGTGAAGTAGATTTGGCTGTATTGCTCCTCTATACCTCTCTCCATGGATCACATACCTCTGTCCTGGGATCAATAGGAGAAGTGGAAAGAGGTCAAGGAAGAGGGAAAGAGGGGACAAGCTATGAAATCTCTACATAAGGAAGAGGATAGACAGAATCACGGAAAGAAGAAGAGAAGATACAAGGTTTTGATAGACGGCCTGCTTCCTATCGAAGTGCTTCGGGCTTCCGTCTCCCATCTCTGCGTCTTCCATGGCGGGAAAAGATGTGGATTTTGGAATTCCCTCCTGCCGTCCGCCTTCGGCTCACGGAGGTATTTATACAAAAAATTCAGGTCAAGAAGGCCTCGAGCCTAAAGTTTATACAAATCTAGGTGTGTACATATGTGTGTGTATATATATAAATGATAGGAAAAGGTCCAATCTAGACACCAAGGTCCTGTTTGGAGGAGCTATTAGTAATAGAGCTTTTGGAAGTAGAGCTGTTAGAAGTAGAGCTGTCTGAAGCAGAGCATTTATAAAAAGCTGTTTGCTGTTTGGTAACTACATTTCTAAAGTGCCGCGGGCACTT
>NW_024069852.1:0-27106 GCF_009389715.1 Phoenix dactylifera
ATAATTTCTTTATGATTCATAAATATTATTGAGTTTGCTCATGTTTATCTCTTGGTTGATTTACCATAATGTTTTTCTTTGCTTTCAAATCAACTGGTAGACAAAGTATTCAGCTGAATACTCCAAAAAATATGGTGATGCCTCTACCTTAGATGCTTCACTACGTGATTATAACTTGTGGTTTGAGGCAACTGATGTCCCAACTCATGGCCGTGTCTATGGCTTTAGTCCTTTAGAGGATCTCACTGGAATTATTGGGTAATCATCATCCTCTTCCACCTCTATAAGTCAAGCTCCAGAGTTGTACACGCGTGAAGACTTTCTAGGTATTCTTGAGCACAAAAAGAAACTGTGGCAAGAGGAGGTTCTTCAAAAGATAAGAGAAGAGATTGGCTTTGGACCAAGGCATGCAAATCAGAAGAGTAATGGTGATTCTGGTTTTGCTGTTCATGCTTCATTATGATTGCTTTTGCCTTAGATGATAGGTCTTTGCATTCTTATAAGGAATGAAATCATTGTTGATTTCTATGACATACTTTTGGACTTTGACTTTGATGGATTTATGACATATTGATGCCTATTTGAATGACATGTTAAATGACTTTTGCATAATGTTGAATGCCTTCGCTATTAATTATTATTATTATTATTATTATTATTATTATGAGCCAATCAATGTACCAAATGTACCAGATTATTGAAATGTGATCAGTGACCAAATTTGGTTACTGAATTATTTACCAAAGTATTGTGACGAGCAACCATAAACTTAGTGACAAGCTTTTGGTTACTAAAAATTGATTTTGCTCAGTAAGTTATGACAAATTAGTGATGGTAACCTTGTCACTAAGTCAGTGACAGGATTAATGACAAATTTAGTAATAAAATTTGTGACCATGTATGTGACGGACTAAATCTGTCACTGAAGATGACAGATTAGTGACCAAACTAGTGGACCGAATTCTGTGACAAAATCAGTGACCAAGTTTCCTTCGTCACTACTCAGTGAGTGATTAGTGACGGAAAATACATAATTTCTTAAATATTTAACTCTTGGATTTGTAATGGTTTCGTGACGGTGGTTCAGTCACGGAGTTTAGTGACGGAAATCGCCGTCGTCACTGAAATTTTATGACGCGTGTTTTTGTAACCAATTCAGTGACGGAAGCTCCAATCAGAAATTTGTATTAGTAACTGGAACACGGTATAGTGATGGAATTTCCGTCACTATACGTGTGTTTTCTGGTAGTGGTTTTTGTGAAGATGGTGACCACAAGATGAGCTTTATTAGTGCTAGAAATGTTAAGAACATGCAAGTCCTGCAAGAGCCGGGGACAGCAAGTCACCCTTATTGTATGGCATTCTAGTAAGCATAGGTTGATTAGGCATCCAACCAACCACTCTACAAATAGTAGTATTAAGATTTTGATATATATGCTTGTTGGAAGATGCAGCATTGAGCATGTCAAGTATCGTGTAAAGTATGGGATACGATGCTATGGTTCAAGATTTTTTGTAAAAAAATTATGATGTAAATGATAAATATACTTGCACTTTAATTTAGTCAAGAGAAGGATGAGTTTTCTTAACTTATTGAACTCGAATTCTCAAAAAATTTATAAAAAAATTGAAAATTTGGTGAAAGTATGATTAAGGTTTTTGGTTTTTTCATTGATGATTCGTAAATTGAGATACATTGTCTCTATGTATGCTAGTGAGGTTCGTTTTTTATAATTTAGGTCGATTTTTTTTTTCTAGTTTAAAAAGGACTAACTTTTTTAAAAAAGATATGACTAATGAAAATAAACATAAAAAACTTAAAAATCTGCTACAAGAAATTAATGAGGAAATTTAGAGTTTTTTCATTTGGTTTTCATTAGCTATGATAACGGTTTTATATACACTTCATACGGGATCAACATCCCAACGTCAAAAAGATTGTACAAGATTTGGTCCATGAAGCATGTGAAGAAAGTCCACATAAATATATACAATCTTAGGCTAGAAACATGTGATGAAATTTGATTAAGAAATGGAATGCATTTGAATTGCATAGCTAGCCATATCAAGAAATGATTTACATCACATGGAATTGCATAACTTTGTCATATTTTCCCATACAGTGAAAGATTCCTTTAAATAGCTCATCACGAGAAGTAGTCCTTTGGTTCTAGATTTGTTGGTCAGGAAACTCGGAGAGACAGACAGAGAGAGGACTCTCTCATACTTGCAAACTCCTAGGATGAGAAGCCTTGTTTTTGGCAGGAACCAGCCTGGAATCGATGAAGAATCCAGGAAAGAGCAGCGAAGGAACTTGGTCTCCGGCAATAGAGAGTAGGTTCTTAACCGGTGTGATTATATGAGATTACATAGCTAGCCATCTATAGCGAATTTGGTTGCATGATTTTCATCACTCCCCCTCAAGTTGGGCATGGAAGTTCATAATGCCTAACTTATAAATAATGAAACGAAATGTATCTTTGCCCAAGGCTTTGGTGAAAACATCAGCTAACTAATCAATAGAAGAAATAAACTTGGTATGGAGTCGGCTGGACTGGATTTTCTCATGAATGAAATAGATATCTAATTTGCTATGCTTAGTGTGTTCATAGAATGCAGGATTGATGAAGATATGAAAAGTAGCTTTATTGTCACAATACAATATCATAGATATAAAATGAGTGATACGCTATATCATGGAGCAAGTATTTTATTCATTGCTTCTCAAAGGCTATTGTAACTATGGCATGATACTTGGCTTCGATGGAGGAGCACGAGATAGTGACTTGTTTCTTTGTCTTCTAAGAAATAGAAGAACTAATGAAAATGCAAGAACTAGTAGAAGAGTGCCAAGTCTTGAGACGACTGCTCTAATTTGAGTGACAACAAGTCGTACGATGAAGAAAACTAGAAGAATAAAGAAGAATGCCTTAGCTAGGGGTGCCTTTAAGATAGCAAACAAGTGGAGGGTGGCATTAAGGTCAAACTTATGTGGTGGATGAATAACTTAACTACGAATATGGGTTGGGTAGATAATGTCAAGTTGAATGACTGTGGGGTAGATGAGTCAGCCAATGAGACGATGGTAGGAAGAAGGATCATTAAGCAATGACCCATCAAACACTGTGAGCTTCAAGTGTTGCTCCATAGGGGTCTCCGCAGTTTTGGCTCCCAAGAGACCCATATCTTCTAAAATTTTTGAAGTATATTTTCATTGTGAAAGATTGATGCCTTGTTAGATTAAGCAACCTCAATGCCAAAAAAGTATTTCAACAATCCCAAATCTTTAATATAAAATTTGACGTGGGGATAGGACTTAGATATATCAATAGCCACAATATCATTACCTCTAAGGATGATATTGTCAACATAACACATGATGAAGAGTTGGGATGTACCTTGAATACAAAAGAAAAATAGAATAATCGGCATGGGACTGAGAGAAGCCAACTTCAAGTAAGGCTTGAGAGAACTTTTGAAATCAATTTCTGCCTGTTTGTTTGAGACCATATAAGGACTTGTTCAATTTGCAACCTTGATTCTGTCCTTGGCAAGAGTAACATGGGAGAATTTTCATATAGACTTATTCATAGAGTTCTCCATATAAATACATTATTAATGTCAAATTGATGAAGATCTCAACTATGAACGACAACAATGTTGCGTAAGCAACGAATTGCAAGAAGTTTGGCGACTGGAGCAAAAGTCTCATAGTAGTCAATGCCTTCCAGCTGTGTAAATCCCTTAGCCCCAAGCCTGACCTTATATCACTCTATAGTACTATCAGATTTGTATTTGATTTTATATACCCATTTGCAACCAACAGATTGTTTCCATGAAGGTACAGTGGTAACGGTCCAAGTATTATTTGCTTCAAGGGCTTGAATTTTTTTCTTCATTACCTCTCACCACTAAGGGGATTTGATAGCCTATGAAAAGTTTTAGGTTTCATAATACAAGTGAGGACAGAGAGAAAAGCACAATGAAAGGTGGAAAATTTGTCATATGTCAAATAGTTAGAGAGTGCAAAAGATATACTTGGGCATAAAATCACCAAGGATGAGGATTTTTGGTGTGAGGCTCTTGAGGTAGTGATAGTGGAGCAATAACAATCCTTTAGATAGGTAGGTCACTTAGTAAGCTGATAGAGTGATGCAAGGGGTTTGATTTAATGTCACAAGATGATGTAGGAAAGTGACTAGGAGAAGATGATGCGTCTGAGGTTGACGAGGATATGGATGGGGATATAGACCTGGTGGAGGAAAACTCATGGTTAAGGGATGATGTGGTGATGTTATATGGAATAGTGGGCTGGTATTCACACTATATCTCAATAGTCTTGCTAGCAACCAAGAGCAATCATCACATGGCTTAAGCTTGATAAAATTGGAGTAGGTGAGAAACATGTGACTCTTGCAAAGATCGAATAGAGTTTGGCTATAAAATCATACTAAAGGTGGAAACCTAGGCCAAATAGTTAAAATTTAGCCATGATGTGGATAAACTGGCTAAAACATCAAGTTTTAGCTATTAGTTGGTAGAAGACCAAGAATAGAAGACTATGTTGTAGGCCGAACAAGAATGGCCAACACAAACTACGTTAGAATAAATTGAAGGCTGATTAGACATGACTATCGTTCTAGTCTTATGTACATGTGGAGTGGAAGGACAATTTACTTTTATCAAAATCATCAGGAGTAGAGATTAGATGTCAGAAGCAACCATCAAAACGGATGGTTATTGTGTTTGAGAGTAGTTATTATATATTAGTATAAATAACTAAAAGTGTGTTATATATGGAGTCTTTGACAATCAATCCAATCAATTTATCTCTATCTTTACTTTTATCTCAGTTGTTTATCCTATGACTAGGTATAACTTACATTATCTATCATAGCCCCATGCTTCTTGACCTTTACCATAGCCTAATGCTACACAACTATCGTAGCTCAACGCTACAACCTTCTACTGTAGCCTAGCTTTACACCCCTATCCTACTCCATCTTCTTCGATCAGTAGTACAATAGTGGTAAAAGTCCTTAAATGTCAAGAAACCTCAACCCACACTACTCTTTATCCTCCCTTTGTGCCACATCTTTTCGACTAGCCCAAAGCCGGTGGCAAGTCTCGCCTAGGTAAGTTTGGTGGCATGCTCTCTACCTCAACATATGGAGTTCTTCGGAGTTCTCAAGTTCCCTGGCTCTCTCTGAATGTGATGGAAAGGGTAGTAACAAGTGATTTAGCATGTCCGGTGGGACACTGTGTAGTCATCATCATGCTATGTTTGGTGTAATAGTTGCATAGACACAATCATGCCACTAAAGGAAATAAAGGAAGTAGCTGTAGAGAAAGCAACTGCAATATTAAGACCATGTTTGGAGCAATAAGCAACATCTTCGACTCTAATAGCAGGATGGCTTGAAAGACTTGTGTCCATAATTGAAAGCCAATATGCAAGACCATAGTATAACCAACGAGTCCTATGGTGAAGATAGTCAGTCCCATCCTTGTGATGGATGAATTGGTTTATTAGCTAGTGTGGGAACGTATTGCGGACTATGAAGCATCAAAATAGGGAGTTCGGCCGATCATGATATAACAACCGAGGATGATACCATGGAGATCTTGAAATTTGCTTACTGATATACCATAGAAGTTAAGCAAGCTAAGTTGTAGAAAATTGAACCATTAATGTAAAGGCTGATTCAACCTACGACCTAGCATTATGTATGATCGAAGACCCTCTTATGAATTATGGATAGTATGTGTCTTGATACTATGCAATATAATTACTCAACAATTAGAGAAGTGCTGAATTTAGTTACTAAGAAGCGCATGGAGGAGCTATTTCTTAGAATAGAGAAAGATGGAGCCTGAATACATCCCAAGATCCATCTAATCCACAATGGATGAAATTTGAAGCTCTCTAAAAAGTTACTGATCACAAAGCTCTATCTCATCCTATCAAAAGCTCTCTTCATATCCAGTTTGATATCCTTCAGGCTCCTCCATCCTGGGGCATGCTGGAGGTCAAACATGAACTCGTGGGCAATGAGCATGTTGTCGAAGATGCACCGCCCCCCAACAAAAGCCTCCTGCTCAGGGCTAATTAGTCTGGGAAGGAGGCCCCTTACTGTGCACCAGAATCTTCCCAATGGCTTTATACTAAATAGTACAGAGGCTGATTGGACGAAAGTAGCTCGGTTCCGTAGGACCCTGTCCCCTTCGAAATTAGAGTGATGAAGGTCCGTTTCCAGTCCCGTGGCATTGTAGCTATAATAAAGAACTGTTAAACCGCCGCTATCACATTATGCCTAATTATATGCCAATACCTTTGGAGAAAAACCATCTGGCCTCGGGGCCTGTGAAAGTGAATCCTAGGTTCTTCGGTGTTAAGCATGCTGAATTTTTTTTTTAAAAACCATGGCTGAACTTGATCGGGTTGCCTACGTACCCCTTCATAAGGGGGATCAAGCCATACGTAATTCTTTTTAAGTTTCAAAAAATGCAGCGAAAAAATCGAATCAAATAATTTAATTCATGCATGCTTACAAGATCAAGATATGAAAAACTAAGCCAAATTATTAAGTCTTAAATCAGTCAAATAGAAGACTAAGGCAAATATACTGGTCTCAGATTTTCAAGAATTGAAAACTATTTTATAGGTTAAATAAAGGAAGACGACCAAAAACAAGCTATGTCAGGATAAGTTAAAGACTAATAAGGCATGATTATCAGCCTGATAGTCATAGAATGATTATACTTGTGCAATGTGGAAGATGATTGGCAGGAACCGATAGGGGCAAGGATCAAACGTGAGAAACGACTATTGAAGTGGACTGTTGTAATATTTGCTGATAGTTATTATATATTTGTATAAATAAGTAAAATTGTATTCTATAAAAAATCTTTTGACAATGAAGTAATCCAATTCATTTATCTTATCTTTAACTTATCTCTATTCATAGGAGTAAGGATAACTTAGTTTTTGTACCATAGCTCAATGCTACATCTCTTATTATAGCTCCACGCTATAACCTTACCATAATCCCGTGCTAAAATCTTTCCACTATAGCCCCATGCTAAGTTTCTTTTTAGATAAATCTCCTTCGAAAGGTGGTGTGATAGTGGCAAAAATTCTTGATAGTCAAGATACCTAGATCTATGTTTTTTCTTCATATCAACATCCTTCCAGTTGATCCAACACCAATGGTGCACCCAGCATTACTAAAATTTGTCATCACCTACCAACTAGCCGAGTTTTCTAAAACTTTATAACATATTTAACCCATCAAAAAAATTTCAAGTAAATCCATATTAAAAAAAATCAATTTCATTAAATTTATTTCCCCTCTAATTATTATTATTTTTTCATGAGAGTATGTAAAAGATATTATGCACCATCCGATATTAATAAAGTATATGTAAGATAGCTTTAATTAATCAATGATCACTAATATATATATAAAACTATTTTCAAATAGATTGTAGTTGAATGAAGTTGTAAATGGCATATTTAAATTATTAAAATATTTTAAATACATCAAAAGCATATAATATCAATGTATAACTGTTACATCTAAAAGATATTGGATATATGTAATATTAACTAGTAAAAAAATATCTTGAAGTACATATATTTGAAAAAGAATCAATCACATATTTAGCAATGAAATATTATTGTTGTAGAAAATCAAAATTATTTTGCATAATTTATGACAAAGTTAAACCATAAAAAATTGACATAAAAAATTATTAGGTATAAAACATGTATATGTGACAAGATCCATTACATCATTAAAAAGTTAATATTTTGCAACAAAACTATATATGTTTCTAATAAATATATATTTAATGAGGAAACACTATCATTGCTAAATCATATAATTAATTTGCAACCAAAACTATTCTCTCCTGGGAGTTATACAATGATGTATAAATGACAAATTCCAAATAATTAGTATTATGCAACAAAATTATATATTGCCAATAAAGATATATTTAACTATGAAATATTATCTTTGCTAAAAGTTAATAGATATTTTTTTTTTTGCTAAAACGGATGTATCACACATAGCGGGTATGAATACATCCAAAAAAAGTCAAAAGATAACAAATTCCGAAATGCACCGGGTAGTTCCCTTTCCCCCAGCCATGGGATCTCCCCAAAGTGGTTAGCCACATAGAAAGCTATCCAATCTGCTGCCCCGTTGGCCTCTCGATATACATGTTTGGCCTACAGGGCCATCCCACCCCTCACCATCCCCCGAATATCCCTAAGGAGAGGATTGTAATCACCCACTCCTCCCACACTCTGCTAGATCCATCCAATGACAGTAGCCGAGTCACCCTCCAATACTAAGGTATTGGTCTACAACATGCACTAGGCATACTTTAAGTCGGTCCAAGCAACCCTCAACTCCGCCTCTGGGATAGAGGTATCGAAAATCTGGCAACCACCAGCCGCAACCACCCTGAAGTCTGTACCCCTAATGACGACGCCCGCTCCTCCTCTGCTATCGCCATCTAGTACACATCTGTCAAAATTAATCTTGAGAAAGCTTGGGGGTGGGGGCTCCCAGGTAAAGAATACCAGGCGAGACGCTCTAGGAGCAAGATAGGAGCCCTAGATGTCCTGAGCTATCAAGGTACCATTCAACAGATGTGATTGAGTCATCTCAGCTGCCTGGCTCTGGGCCCTCTCAGCAACGAACCTTGGTGGGGGCAACTCTCACCAAACGTCCATGCATTCCTGGATAGCCATATATGGTATGCTATACAAGTAACCATAGTAGCCACCTGCAAAAATAATTACCAACAAAAATAATTTTTATCATAAATTTTGTTAACCCAAAATGTTTGATTTTGATGATACAAAATAATTGAGTAGAAAGTTTACTAATCAGTTGTTTAGAGAGTACTAAAATGCTTGTAGGAAGTCAAGAAAAAATCTTTCTATAACTCTCAATATGGAGAAATGAAACTTAACTATCTAAAGCTCTATACAAAAAGAATCGACTCCAAGAACACCTTGAAACGACCCTTGGATGTTCACATGCAATTACAACAAATTTCAACTTAAGCTATCTCAAGAGTTGACCCTAGAATATAACAAGTCGACCCTGGCACACTGATATAGACTAATACGCCTTTACGAGTTGACATCTATCAAATAAGTTGACCCCAAAATAGACTCAGAAGAAAGACAAAGAGCAATAAAATTCAGCTTTGTTGTGGTTCAAATTTGGCCCGAGGGTGACCACGCCGGTGGAGCCGAGGGAGTCACCGATGGTTGAAAGGGGAAGATGGAATCCACCTCCTGCGCGACGGCCGCAGTCCTGCACAAAGCCTCAACGGTGTTTTCCGGTAAGGGCCCTCCGACGATCAAGTTAGAGTGGATAAATTTGGTCTAGCCAAAAAGGTCCCCTAGAAATTACCTGACCGAGCTATTTATAGCCTCGGTGGAGTGGCCTAGGTGGCGGAGGTACTGTCAGTCCTCATCATGAGGGGCCGTGGCTCTGAGCCGGATGGTGCACAGCTCAGGTTGGCTGGTGACGTGCAGTACAACCCGTTCTTGAGAATGGTAGGATGTTGACAGTCACGACAGGGTATGGCCGGAGTAGTCAAGGTGTCGTCTGACTGCTGTTGGCCGGTTATGGAGACATGAGACGATAGTGTGGTCAAGTACGGCCACGTAGGTGGGCATAGGCCCGCACATGGGTATGGTCATTGGCAAGGCCGAGCTCGTTAAGTAGTCGCATCATGCATTTGATGAAGTCGGCTCGGCGGGTGCTAGGAGTAGCTCGGGTTCCCGGATTCCGAAATATGCTCGATGGAGTGCCCCGAGCACGAGAGTCGAAGCGTATTGCTAGGGTCAGCGCCCCGAGCTTGGTCGGAACGGGCCGACGATTGTCTGGAGGTATCCCGTGCTTGGTCGGGGGAGTCGGCAAATGTCTGGAGTTGGTAGAGCTTTCGACGGAGTTCCAAGAACGAGCTGGCCCTGGGCCGAAGTGAAGATTCAATCGTCTGTCATTGGTGTTTACTGGGCCGAAACTAGGCGGCCTTTTAGTTGTGGGCTGGACGATCCATTTTTCCCTCTATCAAGCTTATTGACAAGTCAACCCATGAAGTTCACGATTCGACTCTAGTTGAACAAGAGTCGACTTCAAAAGCAAACGAATCAACCCCGAATGGTCACAAACACAAGATAGAAATCAGTAAAAAATGACATGTTAATGAGTCGACCCATGATGATCACGAGCTGATTCCAGCTGAATAAGAGTCAACCCAGAAGCAAACGAGTTGGCCCCTAAATGGCCATACGCAAAAAACAAAAAGTAGTAAAAAATAGCTTATTGACGAGTTGATCCTTAAAGATAATGAGTCAACTGCTATTAAAGGACGAGTCAACCCCTAAACCAAAAGAGTCGATCGTACAATGACCACAGGTAAAAGAGCATAGTAAAAACAACAATTATTTCGAGTCGTTCTTCGAAGATCGCGAGTCGACCCCTAAAGATCAATAGTCGACTCTTAAAGAAATCGAGTCGACCCGTTTGCGCTTGACAATAGTAATGACTAATTTTCTGTAAATTAGAAAGACCATTGTTGTTTCACAATGGCTCTTTCAGCCTCTCTAATGACTGGAATATTTCCAACCACTCTACGGTTGTATAAATGCATAGAAACACCAAAAGGAAGATAAGAGAAGTGATTGAGGATCAAAACAAAAAAAAAAAAAAAAGTCTTTTGAAAAGAAAGAAAATGAGTTCACAAAAAAAAATAATATTCAAGTGCATTCAATAAGAACTGAAAGATCACATCCTCCGTTATTGAGAAAGTTGGTGAAGAGCATTCAAGTTCATTCAGGGCCAACCTAATGCTATCTAAGTATCACATATCATATTTATCATAAATATACAAATAATAGAAATCTAAATATAAATTTATGTAAAACAGTGAGAGAAATTATTTTCACCAGTTCCTTGAGAGTATAACTTGATTCCGTGTACATTCCTTAATGCCAATACCATGTATTATGTAAGATTGTCTTACTCTACTTACACCCAAAATGACGTTGGCCCTAAGAAAACCATTCTCGAGGCTTATTAAATTGCGTCACCAACAAAGAGCCTACCCTGGATAAGTGCTTTTCGTCTAAGAGGCCCACTCAAGGTACCGTAAGAGGCCTATCAGGGAAGGCCAGCCCAATCAATGACCACTTCTACCGTAAGATTTAACCCATGATAGTTTTCCGTTGCCCTTTCTCCCAACGTCTCCTCCCATTTCCTTCATATCACAGAAAAATACTCCATTAATATATATATATATATATATATATATATATATATATATATATATATATATATATATATATATATATATATATATATATATATATATATTGTCACGCCCCCGCCTCTGCGAGGCACGTGAGGCACCTAGTGCCCACGTGGGGGCCATATGAGGGGAGAACATGGGGCTCCCCTGCCAGATATTGTCCGGTTCTGGGGCTTCACGCAAACGTCCTTCACTCCTCCCCGGTTTTGTTTTCCACCCAAAACGCGTTTGCAGGATTTGGAGACACCCGCCTCATATGCCCACACTCTGGAACGAATCTTTCCGATGTGGGACTATTGGGCCTCACACCCTTCCCACCATTGGACAAGAGCCATCCTCGGCTCTAATACCAAAATGTCACGCCCCCGCCTCTGCGAGGCACGTGAGGCACCTAGTGCCCACGTGGGGGCCATATGAGGGGAGAACATGGGGCTTCACGCCAACGTCCTTCACCCATCCCCGGTTTTGTTTTCCACCCAAAACGCGTCTGCAGGATTTGGAGACACCCGCCTCATATGCTCAGGCTCTGGAACGAGTCTTTCCGATGTGGGACTATTGGGCCTCACACCAAATGTCACGCCCCCGCCTCTGCGAGGCACGTGAGGCACCTAGTGCCCACGTGGGGGCCACATGAGGGGGGAACACGGGGCTCCCCTGCCAGATATTGTCCGGTTCTGGGGCTTCACGCAAGCGTCCTTCACCCCTCCCCGGTTTGTTTTCCTCCCAAAACGCGTCTGCAGGATTTGGAGTCACCCGCCTTATATGCCCAGGCTCTGGAACGAGTCTTTCCGATGTGGGACTATTGGGCCTCACACCCTTCCCACTATCGGACAAGAGCCGTCCTCGGCTCTAATACCAAATGTCACGCCCCCACCTCTGCGAGGCACGTGAGGCACCTAGTGCCCACGTGGGGGCCACATGAGGGGGAACACGGGGCTCCCCTGCCAGATATTGTCCGGTTCTGGGGCTTCACGCAAGCGTCCTTCACCCCTCCCCGGTTTTGTTTTCCTCCCAAAACGCGTCTGCAAGATTTGGAGTCACCCGCCTTATATGCCCAGGCTCTGGAACGAGTCTTTCTGATGTGGAACTATTGGGCCTCACACACACATATATATATATATATATATATATATATATATATATATATATATATATATATTTCAACTAGCCAGATTATTTTTTAAGTACTCTCAAGCAATCAACTTATCAAGAGTCAATTTATGATTCATGATTTTTTTTTATCAATTATTCACGACGTACCAAAGAACAGTCGAGGCTTAGAAACTAATAATGCTATCTGTTGGTGGACGTAATAATATATTTTGATATTATCTAGTTTTGTTGCTTCCTTCGTGCTTTTACATGAATAAACAGTCAATATTTTTGAACTGTATAAAATATTTCAAAACTTACGGCAACTTTTCACCATTTTCACTTTTCAAATTAATTGTATATGTTTATCCGTGGCCAATTGCATGTGAATGTGCACTTTGTGAATACGTATCATCACAAGTTTCATTACTTTTAAATATCCAATAACTCATCACAACATTTTATAAGTTTTGCTTTCTAAAATAAAACAAGTCTCTGAATTTTAAAACAAATGATATATGAGGAAGAAGCTGTTGAAGGAAAACTAGCTTGAGGATGAGGTATGCTTATATTTCACCTGCTGTCATTAAATTTAGCCACCAAAGAATGGTTTTATACATGTATACTTATGCATCCAAAACCCATGTATGGGCCTCATTGAGGTAACAACAATGGAAGCCTCACTTAACATATGTCAAATTCTTCATCGTTCATGCCTAAACAAGAGCTTTGCTGCGACAACATGAAGCTCCAAATGGATTGCTGGAAACCGGGGGAAAAGAAACCTACCATTAATTCAAATTTAAGTTTAATTTTGTTGGGGAGATTAGGGTGAGACCCTCCATGCCTGTTAGTATTATCATTAAGTTCTATTTAACATCATCTTTTGGACAACTTCAGTTTCAACAGCCTCATATTCTACATGCCTTAAGTGTATATGTCTGTTAGTATTGCCATCATTTTTGTTGTTTTATGTAAGCAGGTAGACGAACCACCACCACGAGTTTTTGACCCCCAATTTCCGACTTAAAACTGGTACCTAAGCAGCGAGCTGTTTCTGAAAGGGAGTGGATAAGAAAAACACTGATAAAATGAGATCGTAATTTGCAAGCCTTGCGGATCCTTACCAAGGGTCGAGATTTGACATAGCCTTTCCAAATGTGTTGTCAAAATTACTTTTAAAAAGAAAAACTAAAATATACTTAATTTGAAGCTAAAGTGCAATTTTCTCCACGGGTCTTCTTCCTGCGGTGCAGGATGGAGTCAGATTTATGACACTATCGCTCCTAGAGCCGAGTTGAGAGTTGCATGGGCAGGCATTAGTTATGCAATACTCTATTTACGGGCTGATTTCATCCATCTGAAGGGTGACTCAGCTACCGTGATTGGTTAGATTCGGAGGCAAACCGGGGGTGCGGACAAACTCCCCTTGCTTTAAGATATTTAGCGGTTTGTAATTGATTACATAGTGAGGCCAACAGAGCTCCGGATTGAGTTGCATCTTTTGTGGCAAATGAACCTGGCGATGTGTTGTGGGCTGATTGCGCAACCATACCATCCTCCTTTCGAGATATTTTATTTTCCGAGTTTGTTGGATATATTTATACAAAATTTGTATAATTCATCCTATCTATTAAAAAAAAAAAAGTTAATTCTTATTAAATTGTCTAATCAAATGTTCTACTAAAGATGTATAGTGCGCAATAAATTGATGTTCTCCAACTAATTGTAACGATAGCAACTCAACAACTCTCCGATGTTTGATGCGCATTGATGCTGAATACTGCAGATGATATCATTGTAACAACTGCATGACCTCACACACATCCATCCGTTTACGGTAGTGAAATCCCAGTTTATTGGTTGGTAGCCTGTCAAGAATCCACCAGAAGCTACCTAACTACCGGAGTCTTACTTCCATTGCTGCTTCTTAGCACCATTCTTCTGTAAACTAACAAGTTTTACTTCATCAGTCCTTCGTACATCTCAATATCTTTTGTATAAATATATGCATATCAACATATAAGGATTTCAACACTAGCAAATAATTTAATGTGGTGTTAAATGCACACATGAATGTATTTTTTCACTTTTTCCACAAACTAAAAAGAATACTAATGTACAGAACCAAATTTTCGTTCTTGTAGATTAGAACTATATACAAGAACATGACCCTTCACACACCAGACGCTGGAATTTCCCATCAAAGTTTTAGCTAAATCAACACAACCCACAGACAAAAACATAGAAAGAAACAAACAGATCAGAGCTGGATTGTACCATCAAATCCCCTCTTTCTAGCCGGATCCTAGGCCCCAAAGCACCCAAAAATCTTCTTTGGAGCAAGCCCTTTGGACCGGTATTTCGCAGCCGTTTCCTCTGCCTTCAGGATGTCTTCGCCACGCTTAGCCTCAACATATGCTCTCTTCTCTTCTGCTGCCTTGTGAATCATGGCCACCTTGTTTTTCATTTTTTCTGCATATTCCGCCTTCATTTTTTCTAATTCTTCCTGCTCACATTAGAAAAGCATCGGTTGCGGGCTCTCTAAAACAGTAGGCAAAAGAAGTTATCCAAGTTACATTACCATGCAGATGCTGGAGACCTATTTAAGTTCTTAGGTCAATTATGCTTTCCTACCATGGGAAAGAAACACACTATATACTACAACGGGGAGCAAGTTCATTTTCATTTTGCTTCTTCATCAGATGCTATTTTTTGATGAGAATACCATTTATACCGTTAGTAATCAAGCATCTAGATCCAAAGGCATCACATTCATGTTTAGGAGCACAAACAAGAATAAGTCTTATGGATAATGGACGAGCTATAATATGAATCAAAGGACAGATGGATATGAGGTACAATTATAACTCAGTCATAGTTCGAATTTGAGGACATAGCGAGCCATTTCACTCCAACATAATATAAGACACCCTTAAAATGTGAGCCCATTGATGGGATCTCAAGAACCAGAACAACCCAAGAGAAATCCAGTCCTGTGTTCAGCTTGGCTCATGCTTCTTGAAATTTAGAAATGACTTAAAAACTGAATGATAAAGATTTCTACTTTTGTTTCTAAGAAAAATGATTCCTACTATTAAGTATGATAAAATTAGTAGTTCTTTATATTTCATGCAGAGATTCAAGTTTGTTCCTCTGGAATATTTGATGCATAAAATTCATAATGTTTGAATGCATATAATAGACTTTTCAACTAAAAACGATGTAACATTTATTTGAGGATGATCTAGCAAACTGTTGAATTATTTTTGACTACACTGACTGTCAATTTGTTTTGGCAGAGTTGCAATCTCGACATTACTCTATTTCTTATTTTGTCTAAAAACATGTTAGGAGTGAGGTTTGCAATCTTGGTACCAAACTCTATACTGTTACCATTCTTGGTATAATGTTAAACCAGCCGGTACAAAAGTTGGTTCAGCATACCGATTTAGTACTGATACAATATCGTATACTCAATATGCACCGGTATAGCATAAGGACACCTGATATTCTTAAATTTTTTCCCAGTTCTTCAGGTTCCTGGTTTCTCATTATTCCATCTTCAAAATGGAGTTTTAGTCTTAAGAGATGATTTGTTCCAGCTAATGCCTTCCTTTAACAAGAATAAGAAACAAATATCGATTCAACTACTTGGCATCACTTCTAAAATTAATGCCTTATTGAGGTCTATTTATTTGGCTGACTTTAAATTAATAACAGCCTGTTTTTTGCTCTTGTTGTGGCCACTGTGTTAATCTCAGATGACTACGAGTATTTAAGGAGTTGGGTAGACTGGAACTACAAGGCTCAAAACTTTTCTTGTAGAATAAACAGAACAAGAAATTGATTACCTCTTTCGCTTTCAGCTCAGCTTCCATAGCTGCCATCTTTGAGTTCTCCCATGCAGTAATAGATGACATCTGCTTCACAGCCCTGTTTGACATTGTCGGAACCTAATTTTAACTTGAAAACTGATATATATATATATATATATATATATATATATATATATATAGATAGATAGATAGATACGAATGGTAAAGGAAACAATATATGTTCCACAATCATTCACTAAGATGAAAAGAGATAATGCACTACTCTAGAAAAACCCTACAGTGCTATTACACAAAGTTGATAAAATTTTCATCAACCTAGAGCATCTTACGACAGATATTTAAACTTGAAAAAACCTAAGTGTCGGACAATCAGCAGAACAAAGAACTAATAGTGGTGACTGGTGAGTCAACTTATGTTTATCTCATTTTCAGGGCACATAGATTGCTAATTAAAAAAAATGCAGTTCTGCAAATATCAGCTTAAAAGCATCTGTCACTTTAGATAAGGATAGCTGATAGAAGAGACACTATTTAATGTGCTTTGTGAATTTTAACCAAAATCTGAAGAAATGTCTTAAGATGATTCTACATGTAAAGGCTCTAAGCATGGTTCTCAATCATTTCTTGACATGTCTAACCTATTGTATGATACTTATAAACCCCTGTGCTTGGAGCCATTTTAAACACCACTATGCAACTCTTTTACTATTTTTTGAGAAAAAAATCTTTAGCATAACTAACTAGAGAAGTTCCCAATAAGTGGCTTATAATGTATGATACTTATTAATTTCTATACTTGGAGACATGTTAAATGCCACAAGGTAACTTTTTCTATCACAATTTTTTGAGAAAAAAATTCTTTAGCACAATTAACTAGACAAGTTCCCATAACTGGCTTGGCTTTAAAAAATCCTTCTTCACCAATTTATAAGGACCTCCTCCACCTAGCACAAACTTTTTCACATCCCTACTCATCTAGGTGGCATTAGGTTGTCCCTCCTCTTTAGGTATTTCAAGATTGATCCAAGTCCCTCTCCTAGTGAGAAATCCATATTTCTTGCAGAAGGCTGTACCATTTTAATAAGTTTTCCATCTCGGTTTACATTTTCCTGAACATTGCTCATATAAACTTGATTTCTAGTTTCAACATATTCAACTTAGCAAGATATTTTTTGTGATACTCACCTCAAATACTAGAACCCTCTATATTGCTGAACTATCTGATCCATTTAAATTTGTAGGGCTTTACAATTTTTATTTTCATTAGTTGCAAGGCATGCCAGAAGCATGGAACACCCTTAAGACACACTTCAGTATCGACCAACAAAATAAAACCTGCACTATACCACCTTTTTTGCCTGAAAAGAACCTGCAGTATATCATTTTCAATGATCATTGACCACACATCCTTGATGCCAGCGAAGATGATGTCCCTGACAAAACAAAGATGGCTAGCTTACAGGAAAGGTAGGCATAGCAAGAAATGGGATGGGTTGGTGGGGAGAGACAGGGTTTTCACAAGCATTTAGAGAGGGAGACAAAAAGGTACCAGGGCAATTTTTTGAAATTGGATGAATGTATTCCAGTTCATCTCAAGGATTATCCCCAAACCTGCTAGCCTTTTGGGAGGGGATTCTTACTCTCAAGTTCATCCAAACCGGCATGGCGCAGTTCCGAACCTAATATGACCAATTGGTCTATATCAAGACCCAGCCAATTTGACATAGTAACTTCCCAATATTTCATAATGCTATTTGAAAAAGCATTCAAGAGCCATTCATCTATTGGTTTAATAGGTAAGAAGTTAATGGAGCTACGCTGTAGCGATTATATAAAGCCTTAAAAGAAGAACCCATATATGTTATAGCTTTTCAGTTATCTGGATTTCCACTGCAAGATGCATCTTTTCTTTTCTTTTTTTTGGAAAAAGGGGGAGGGGGGCGGCGGTGAATGCAAGATGTATCTTTTTGATGCTGAATAAGTAAATGGAGAATAATTTATAACCACTTGAATGATAAGATATAGTAACTTACTTATTTTCAACTTTAACCTTTTCATTTTCCTCCATGCCTTTATTAAAGATATTCTCTTCTCCGTTTCAAGCCTTGCAAGTATAGCAACTGGAAGTGCCAGAATCAGAAATCCTTTCATTTTTCAGGTAGACAATACAGAACAGTAAACTACCAATTCAATTTATCATTTTCCAAACAGTTACCTCTCTCTGTCGAACCCCCTGTGCTTTTCTCTGTTGGAGTATCCGCAACCACTGCAAAATGAAAAATCCATGAAAGGTTATATAGAAATGATCCTCACAACTTGATGCGAGTTATGAGTAGAGGGAACACTGGCATATTAGGTGATACTATTCAGGAGACTTGTATAGGTATGTTAGAGGCATCTTGAGGGAAATTAACCATTGGGATATAGGTAATCCAACACCTTCCAAGTATATCAAGAAAGATCATATGTGCAAAGAATGAGAGCACATAGAGACATGCATGGACAATGAATGTAAAAGTGTAGACCTAAACCATGTAAATTAAATGCATAAATCTAATGATTTGCACTATTCAATAGAGAAAACCCATACCTCTCTCTCTCTCTCTCTCAATATGGTGGAAAGCCCAACTTCTGGATTTGAAGTTTGAACCTAGGACCTCCCCAGATGTTATATGGGAAGGGATGCCAACTATTGAACCCAAGTCCCAAGACAGCTTGCCTTTCTTTCAGATTCTCAAAACATAGTGGTCATTTCCTCAATCACCGAAAGCCAATGCCTTCCAACATTTTTATATCAAAAAAATATAAAGTACAGGTAGTAATAAAAGTGACCCATTGTATTAACGTAGTGAGTAGACACTTTGTCATTTTACTGACCTTTCATCCTTTAATATTGTAGTCTCCTAACACTCTTTCTTGAATGAATGGTTCAAAGAAGAAAAGAGGGGAAAAAAAACATAATAGGCCTCAAAATCTAGACTGCAACTTTAAACCTGGACTCTTAATCACTTTTCATGATATTCCACTCTACTAAACACAGAGAATTCAGTTGTACTGCACTGTATATAACAAGCACAAGAAATTTTTTCCCACCTTCCAGTAATAAGATGCTACGTAGACTCCTGCGCAAAGAATTCTCTGCAGATGCCCATGGAAATGACTAAGAAAGAAGATCAACTAAAAATCTAGTTCAAAGATTCATTTAATCAGACAAATCTTAGAGGTGAATGACTTAGCATCTTCCAACTTAATGATTGACGACGGTATCACATTCTTTAGGTTGGGGAAAAGGTGAACCAGGAAACAAACTAAAATATTCTTATAGACCATGCACACGGTTTGGTAGGTGCGGTTCACGCCAAAACAGAAGGCTCTGAAGAAACTACAAAGCTATAAAGCAAACATAATCATAATAATTTGCACTACCCCTCAAAATATCCCATTTATAATCATAAAAAAGGAAAAGGTACGGACCATATGATTGTTTTATTCCATGTAAAGGTAGTGCAATCCGTGAAAGCCGCAGGAGAGAACTTCCCTTTGACTATGATAGAAATTATCAGAAAAAAAACTTCTTTTTTATTAAATTAAAAGGTGAAGTTTGCATCAAATTAAACAGACTCTATAAATTTACACATATAAAGTAGTGAATTCCCAAACAAGCTTTGCAGGAGGAATCCAGCTCCAAATCTCAACAAAAAATATCATCAAGAATGAATAACAGTAGTAGTAGTAATAATAATACGAGATACTCGAGTCAGGCATGAAAGTGCACCAGAAACTACCAGTTGTCGGCAAGAAGGGGATAAGATAAGTCTGAATTAAAAATCAATATTTTATGATTCTATTGCAGATCTAAACGGTTAGATTAAGAGATAAAAATGCCAAAATTATCCTCTGGATGAAATGGAAACTTATGTTTAAATTTTATTCCAAAAGGAAAAGGAAAAGTGATTCAATTCGTACGTTTGTAAATAAGAAGTTTTTATCCAATATATAGAAGAACACCTTTTGAAGAAAAAGAAAGCAATTTTTTTTTGGCCAAAGTTACAGAAAAAGAAAAAGCAAATTATTCCAGGAAAAGGTAATTCCGTAAACTACATCATCTCCATGAGAAAAGAAAAGACAGATTAATAAACATCTTCTTCAAATTGTTACCAGAAACTAGACAAATAATTAAACAACGTTTACTTAAACCGCAGAAAAAGACTCTTTAAATCCTAAAATTTCACCCAAATTCACATAATCTTTCCAACTCTTCATCCCAAAGCTAAAATTTAACTCGCGAAAACACAAGCAAACAGACAGACAGAGAGCAGAGGTCGTACTCTCGACGACAGCCAGAGCTTTGGAATCGTCCGGCCTTCTCCTCTGAAGGCGGCGGGATCACCGCCTTCTCCTCAGAAACGTCCTTCGTGGGCTCCGTCGGAGGCGGTGCGGTCTCCGACGAGCCCTGCACCTCCACCTTCTTCGACTCCTCTTCCGCCATCCTCTCTTCTTCCTCCTCTAATTCCACCAACTAAAACGAGAGCTCGCTCCGACTCCACCAAACCAAGCAAGCACGCGAGCAGAATCACCGAGGCAGCTCCAACTCCCGCTAATTAGAGAGAGAAGGGGGCGTTGGCTCTCCTGTCCAAAGATTTACCAGATTCTGACGCTTTCTATAAATTAATTATTATCATAATTATATATTAGACCGGGAGGGAGGGTGGGAGAATTTTTAAAAAAGTGAAAAGAAATAGATTGTAGAATAAAATTATGCGGCCGTCTGCATGGGGCCATGAGGACCACATTGGAGCTTGCTGTTTGTGGCATCACATGCGGGCGCCACCAAATGTTCATCTGGACCACTCAATCGACAGACCGTTGGAGCGGTGATATTTTGAACGTTTTTTTTTTTTTTTTTTGAATCTGGTGGCGTTCCCGGTGAGCCAAACTGTACCGATGGATGGACCTGATGTTCCATCGAGATGGTGGAGTTTTCGAGCCGTCTGATGTTGATCAGAAGGTGGTATTAGATTGATGACGCACCTGGAAGCTGTCCCTTTATCCGAATTATCGCTGATATTTGAACGTCACCATCAGCGCTGAAATTGTTGAGGCAAAACTCTCCTTATTCTACCACGAGGCGGGAGGCAACGTACCAAGAAAGCCACTCAAGGGCATTTTGGTAACAAACTCGAAAGACGGAGAATGATTTTGATGAAGGAGATGATTGTGCCAGGGTGATTTTATGTGATAGTGATTCCAAGTCACTTCCATATTTTAAATTACAGTCCAACCCAGTGATAGAACATCTGTCTTTAAGATCCAGAATTCAAAATCATCCTAAAACATTGATCTTAAGTTAAAAATTGAAAACAAAAATACATCTCAATCTTATAGAGAAATTAGTATATCAATATACTATTAATATATTATAATAATATTATATATAATTATATTTATGATATAATATATTATTAATGATATTACTACCATATTATCATTCAATGATAATTATAGTAGACATATATTATTGTACTTTATATTTATATAATAAAAGTATTTAATATCTTACTTTAATTTGCCTTAATTTTCTAATCAAAATAATTATTGGTATTAAAATAAATATTATAAGTATAAATAAAAATATTATTTCTATAATAATAATTAATATATTTTGTAGGATTAATAATTTATAGGACTAATAAATATATTTTTATAGAATATATTAATAATTAGTATATAAATAAATATATTAATATTTTATTATAATATATTTTATATGATTAATAGATATATTTTTAGAGAATATATTGAGGGTAATTTTGGTATTATATCATGAATGATCTTGAATCTCTATAAAATACAAATAGGTTACTTGTAGATATTTAAGAAAATTTAATTATTAAAAATTAAATTATTTTGAAATAAAAATTATTGACAATTTAAGATCACCGCGATGGTCCTATTTAAGCCATCAAATGCTACCTAAACGTTGTGGTGGTTCAGTTTGGAGTTGAACCAAGGTGCGAAGAGAGAAAGTAAGTGCGGGGGCGGTGAGTTAGACGTAGGTCGACCGGCGGTGAGCGTTAAAGAGGCAACTACCTATGGGAGTGGGACCCTCCTCCGACCAACGGGGTGGTGGGACCGTTTGCATGCCATGCGATGGGTTGACGGCTCACCTTTCCGTGAGGCTGGAGATAACTGACCGGATCCGTTGGCGCTGGTGGTTTTGGGATCCGGACAGCTTGTAAGGAGTTTACTTACAGGCAATCCGCTTTGATGGACGTGGGAGCCAGGGTCTGTCACCCACGTCAGCCGGAGAAAAGTAAAAGAAAAGGAAGGGTCAGCTGTCCTGTCGAATGCTCAGCTTCCGTGGTGAAATTGTTTTTTGCGGGCAATGTATTAACATCAAAGGTAGCACCTGTGCTCTTTCACTGATTTAAAAAATTTAATGTATTATTATAATTTTTTTTTTCTAAAAATAATTTTTAGAATAGATAGAATACATATAATTATCAGGCACGCAAGTAGAAGTAGCTACCTTAGAATTTTGGAAAAATTGCTTAACCGCTCCCACCTCATTCTAATATCAGTTTCGCTGGGTGTCCTTTAAGTTTAAAAATATTTCAAACTAGTTTCTTAAATTTAGTTAATTAGTTGAATATGATCCTGTTGTCATGTTCGTTTATTTAGACTCACGAGATTTCATCATATAATGATTTCCTAAGATTTAAAACTGAAATAGCTTTGTAAAAATTAGTTTATATGAAGAGGACGGGGTGCTGGAAGAGGAGGAGATAGTAAGAGTGTGTGGGGCCCGAGTAGATTAGATAGAGAGAAGCGATAGGGACGAAAGCGATGTTTAGAGAGAAGAAGAAGGAGATATACGAAAAGAAGGAGATGGTAAAAGTGCATGAGGCTTAGAACCAGATTAGATGGATAAAGAGGGATAGGATCGACGGTAGGGTTTTAGAAAAAAGAAGGACGTGGCGGAAGTGGGTGGAACTCATGCGAGGGCCTCAAGACTAGGTTAAAAAGGAGGAGGACGTGTTGGAAGAATAGATGGGTTCAAGTTAAGTGACCGTAAATCGAGGAGACAAGAGTTATTAGTCCAGGACAAGATCTTAGAGGACTAGGAATTCAAGGATGGTGGTTGACCAGTAATTACCACTATCTATGGATAGGAGAGATGGTCGAACTACCTACAATACATGGACAATAGCAGCCTATATGTCACACATTAGCAAGGACAAATGACAAAACTAATTAATAGCACCCATCTTACAAGTACTTAAGATGTGAGTGGAGGGGTAGCATGTTGTCGCACTTTCCGTCCTGATCTAGATGATTTAGAGAACAAGAGATTTCAAGAAACTCGGTTCATTATCAAAAACCATATCACCAAGCTTGTTTGGGCAAGAGATAGATACACACATGGGTGCGTCATCGCATAGGACTAGGCAAAAAGATTTTAATTGAAGGAACGTTAGAGAATAGTGTGGATCTAGATACCTTGATCTTCATGGACTTTCGCCACCGTCATACTATCATTTGAAGAAGATGGACTTAAATAAGGGTATAGTTTTAGTCTATGGTAGAGATGTACGGCCGGCTACATTAAGGGTTGTAGCACTGTGCTACAGAAATGGTTGTAGCGTTGGGCTATAGTAAAGTTGTAGCACTGGGCTATAGTAGAAAATTTAAGTTACACCTACTCCTAGGGTACAAAAATAGGATAAAGTAAATGTGATTGAATTGATTATCAAAGGAGAATCTTTTACCAGAGTACAATTCCACTATTTTACTAATGCATAATAACTACTCTCAAATACAATAATTGTCCACTCCGACAATTGCTTCACCCATCTAGCCTCCACTCCTTGTGGTTCTAGTAATCGATGCCAATTACTTCTAACCAGTAAATGATCATCAAGATCTATCAACTACTAAAGTGATACTCATATTTATTAACCTTGGTTTATCCTTCACTATCTTTAGTCAATTTTTGCCATAGCTTGTGTTGACCATTTCCTTGATCACCCTAAGCAAAGTCTTTAGTGTCTTGAACTAGAGGTGGGGCATTGGGCCGAGCCGCCCATGGCCCGGCACGGCCCGGCACGAAGCAGGTGCTACAGTAACGGGCCGTGCTAGGCACGACTCATAAAAGGGGGCCAGGCTGGGGTTAAGAATTTCTGGCCCGCGGACCGAGCCCGGCACGACCCATAAGGGCCTAGGCTGGCACGATTCGTGGGCCAAGCACGGCACGGCCCACGACGAGCGCGGTTCCGTCCGGAGGACCAAAAAGGAGGAGGAAAGCCGAGACTTCTCCTCCGGTTATCCTTGCCTTCCGTTTCTCCAATCCCCAGAAGAAGCAAGTAGAAGGAGACCGAGTTAAAGAAGACCCCACCAAATGAACCCTGCTTTCTCCTTCCTCCTCCTCCTTTGCAACCCCATCGATAGCCAAACCCTAACCCTCACCCTAAACCTAATCCCCAAACAAAAGGAAAAGGAATAGAAGAAGGAGAAGAAGAAGAAAAGGACGATGTTTAGGAGACGAGGAATGCCTTCTAGTCCTCAGCGAACCTTCTGAACTTGGTCGCCGCCGACTCGGACTTCCTGTCATTGCCCCGCCACCCGTCCCGCCTCCCTCGTGTCATGGCGGATCCGTGCATACTCTCCACCATCGGCGCCGCCGACTCCCGCCGGCCTCGCCGTCGCTGCGGCCGCCGCAGCGCCGGATCATTGTTTCGCACCACCTCCCCATCTGCGCGACCCTCGACTCTGCCGCTCCCTCCGACTGGTCCTTTTCCTACGATCCCGACGCCCTCGTCCTCCAGTCCACTTCGGCCTCCCCGCCGGCGTCGAGGTCCTCCACGTCGGCACCCTCTGCGGCCTCCCCGATGGCCTCGACCCCGCCCACCATGACGCCGTCGCCGCCCGCCTCCGCCGCGACTTCCGCTGCGTCCCCGTCCTCCTCCCCCTCGACCTCCACGACCGCTTCTACCACGGCACGGCTGGCCCGTCTCGTGCCGGGCACGGCCCGTGCTGGCCCGGCATGGCCCGCCACCCCACGGGCCTAGGGCCGTGCCAGGCATGGCCCATTTAGTAACAGACCAGGCCAAGCATGGCCCGTTTGGTCTGTGGCCTAGTGGCCTGATCCATCCTCCCTTATGTTATGGCTCCTCACGATTGTCTTGATCATTTGGCCTACGCATCCATATTATAGGCAAATTTTTCTCCTTTAGCCCATCTCATTATACTTGGTAGAATTTATCGTAGTTGAATCCAATCAACTACAGCAAGGATCTTGCAACTCTTACCCATGTAGCGCTTGCTTATTTGCTACTTTCTAGATTGTTGAGACGTGGTATAAATATAATACTACCTATTTGTACCCTATTTGAACAATCTAATTAGTGGCCATGAGCGAGCATCACATGGAGTCCTGCTAGACTAAATAGGGTATAGCTGTAATAAATCACACTAAGTATAGAGGCATAGGCTGAATAGTTAGAATTTGGCCATGACATGAATAGGAATGCCAAAAGATTAGGACCTACTTGTGATCAACTATGATGCACTAGTATAAGTCACTAGTCAAACAATATTGGATAGTGATCTATTTCGTGGTTATGCTACATGTGGGATCATAGGAGTGAACCTTCGAAACCGCTAAGGATAGTGGCAATGTGGGCAGTTACAGGGACCATCAGTTATGTTATAGTTATTTGGTTTCTTAGTATAAATAAGTGTACTTGTCCTATGTGATAGACCTTTCAACATCCAACTCATCAATATATTCAATTTTATCTTATATTACATTCCTAGTATATTTTTACCTTAGGAGTAGCTACGCTAAATCCATCTTCCCTGAATAGTGCTATAATGGTGGTGAAAGTCCATTAAGATCAAGACACATGGACCAACTTTACTCTTGCATCCTCCTTTTAATCACCATTTTTCTGACTATTTTAACACCGATAGCATGCCTGCCCACCTATCTATCTATCTTGGCATTGACTTGTCAAACAAGCTTTCTAGCACACCTATCCATAGGCAGCGAGAAAATCCTTGGTGTACAAAAAAGTTCTTTAGCATGCCCTATGGGATGACTAAATATCTCTCGTTATGTTACAATAGAAAGAGATCAACGAAGCAACTGCAGTAAAAGTGGCTATTGTGCTAAGGCCACTACTGAAACAATACACAACATTTTCAATTGTAGTGCTAGAATGGATAGAAAGAGTTGTTTTAATTATGGAGAGCTGGTATTACAAGCCACAGTGCATTTTGAGATATACTGTGGTGAAATTAGCCGTTCCTATTTTCGTAGCTGATGAATTGATCTCATCGTTATTACATCTTGGAAATGTCAGAATTTGCAAGAAGCCTGACTATCAAGTTTTGGCCTATCAAAATGAAAAGGCCAAACCTTATCTTGTGAAGCTCCTAGAATCTACAAACTAAGGTGTTGGCCCAGAGTGGAAAACTCAAGAGGAGGGGTAAATTGGGTTTTATGAAATTTTGCAAAAATAAAATCAAATCTTCTCAAGTTTTTAAATCTACTGAAATAAACTAGATGCAACAAGTATAGCAAGTAATAATCACAAATACACAACTAAGTATAGAAAAGTAAAGAGTGAAAGGAAGAAAAGTGTTACACGACGATTTATAGTGGTTCGGTCTCCTGGTGAGCCTACATCCACTCTCCGGGACTCATTTACTAGATTTAATCTACTATGTTTATCCAAAATTTTATAAAATGCTTGTCTTTCGGGTACAAGTAATCTTTACACTTAGTGATATCTGAGCTAATCCTTAGTTAATCTACTCTCTCAAACACTTTC
>NW_024069853.1:0-27010 GCF_009389715.1 Phoenix dactylifera
TGAATAGTTTATAGTAAACTACCATATGAACAAGGTTGTATGCACTAAAATAGAATTGTTAAATAAATTGGTAACTACCTTAGGGACCTTGAAGAAGTTCAAGGGGCATCGTTTTCGCTGTCAAGTTGGTTTCTACTTTCAAGAGAGAGTCTATTTGGAAGAAGAAGAAGCCTGCGAAGAAGCAGAAGACTAAGAAAACCAAGTAAGGAAGTTCCAAGAAAAGGCCAATTGCAAGGAAAAGTGTTTCCATTGCATCATGGACGGCCATTGGAAGAGAACTGTCCTACATACATGGGAAGCATAAAGACATGAAGGGTGACAGACCTTCAGAAGGTATGTCAGATATGCTCAGGATACTTAGGGACTGTTACCTATTGCTAGCAGAAATTTGATTTCTGTATTTTATTTAGCATAGAAAATTTTTATTTATTTGAAAATAAATTGATTTCATGGTTTTATGATTGACAGTCTCTATCACATACATATGATGATGATGTATCTGTGAATATATCTGAGCAAACAGTGAATACCATAGGATCTAATAGATCCAAAAATGAGATAAATCTAAAGTATTTGGCACCTCAGGCTTGGCCATATAGGAGAAGACAGAATAAACAAATTGGAGAAACATGAGCTTTTGGGCTCATTGACTTTCGAGTCATATTTGATTTGTGAATTCTGCCTTCAAGGAAAGATGGCCAAATTATCCTTTGTAGGACACAGGGAGGTCCACTGAAATACTTACCCTAGTACACACTGATGTGTGTGGCCCATTCGATGTGCAGGCTAGGGGTTGTAATTTTTACTTCATTTTACCGATGATTTTCACGGTATGGATATGTGTATGAGACACAAATATGAAACTTTTGAAAGGTTCAAAGAGTTAGAATGAAGTAGAAAAACAACAAAAACTCATTAAGGTTCTTCGATCAGATCGAGGAGGAAATACCTTAGTGGAGTTCCGTGATTATCTCAAGGAAATGGTATAGTTTCATAATGGACTCCTCCTGGTACACCTCAGCTCAAGGAGTGTCAGAGAGGAGGAATCGGACTCTATTGGATATGGTCCAGTCCATGATGAGCTTCACTGATTTACCCTTGTTTCTTTGATAGATGCCCTATTTTCAGCGATTTATTTATTGAATAGAGTTCCCTCTAAATCTGTTCCTACCACACCGTATGAGATATGGCATGGTAAGAAACCAAGTCTTGGTCATCTCAAGATTTGGGGATGTCCGGCCCACGTCAAGAGACTACAGGCAGACAAGTTAGAGGCTAGGACCATAAGTGCTCGTTTTATAGATATCCTAAAGAGTCATTAGGATACAATTTTTACGTCTCAGAGGATCACAATGTGTTTGTGAGCCGTCATGCCATCTTCTTGGAAAAACAGTTTATCCTTGATAGAGGCAGTGGGAGGAAAATTGAGCTTGAAGAGAAAGTCTCTGAAAAGCAACGAGTCATGGATCCTATCGAACCCATTCATACAAGCCAGTACACGATGTCCCTCAACCACCTCGTAGATCTAGTAGGGTCTCCCATCCTCCCGATAGATACTTAGGTATACTAGAAGAGGATACCGAGGAAATGTTCCTAGTGGGAGATAGGGATCACACAGGATCCCAAAACCTACGACGAGGCGATATCTGATATCGATTCCGAGAAATGGTTGGAAGCTATGAAGTCAGAGTTAGACTCCATGCATTCCAACCAAGTCTGGACCTTAGTAGACCACCAGAAGGTATTGTACCTATTGGATGCAAATGGATCTACAAAAGGAAGATAGGTTCGGATGGAGAGGTAGAGACCTATAAGGCAAGGCTTGTGGCGAAAGGGTATAGTCAGCGCGAGGCATTGACTATCAGGAGACCTTTTCACCTGTAGCCATGCTGAAATCCATCCGAACATTGCTTGCCATTGCAGCATTTCATGATTATGAAATCTGGCAGATGGATGTGAAAACTGCTTTCCTGAATGGATATCTTGATGAAGATATCTATATGGAACAGCCTTTGGGTTTCACTTCCAGTGATGGAGATCACAAGGTCTGCAAGCTGCAAAGGTCCATCTATGGACTAAAGCAAGCATCTCGGAGTTGGAACACTCGTTTCGATGACGCAATCAAAACGTTTGATTTCATCAAAAACGAAGAGGAACCGTGTGTTTACAAAAGGTTAGTGGGAGTGCTGTCGTATTTCTCGTACTGTACGTGGACGACATCCTCCTGATAGGGAATGATATTCCCATGCTAACCTCGGTCAAGGTCTGGTTGTCAAAAGAATTCTCCATGAAAGACCTTGGGGAAGCATCCTATATTTTGGGAATAAAGGTCTATAGAGATAGATCTAAAAGGATGCTTGGCCTTTCACAGAAGATGTACATAGAGGAGGTGCTGAAAGGTTCAGCATGGAAAACTCCAAGAGGGGTCTCTTACCCCTAAGGCATGGAATTCATCTCTCCAAGAAGATGTGCCCCAACACATCTGAAGAGATTCAACGCATGAGCAAGATCCCTATGCATCGGCAATAGGGAGCCTCATGTATGCCATGCTATGTACACGACCTGATATAGCCTTGCTGTGAGTGTCACAAGCAGATATCAGTCGAATCCAGGCAAGAAACTGGATAGCTGTGAAGAACATCTTAAGTACTTGAGAAGAACTAAAGATTTTTCTTGGTCTTTGGAGGATCATCAGAGTTGAAGGTAGAAGGACACAGATTCAGACTTCATGATGATGTCGATGATAGAAGTCACATCTGAATATGTGTTCTTGTGCAATGGTGGTAGTAAATTGGAAGAGTTCCAAACAACCGATCATTATGATTCTACTAGAAGCTGAATAAGCCGTATCTAAGGGTGCAGAAACTTCTGGTTAAAAGTTCATTGCAGAGTTGGTGTAATGTCATCAGATGCCATAACACTCTACTGCGATAACAATGGCACCATAGCACTAGCTAAGGAGCCAAGGTCTCATCAGAAGTCCAAGCACATAGAGCGGCACTTCCACCTCATACGCGACTATGTTGAGAAGAAATATGTAGAGGTGCAGAGAGTAGACTCCACGGATAACGTGGCAGACCCGTTCACTAAGCAGCTGAGTCAGCAAAGACTGAAGCCCACCTTGAGAAGATGGGCCTAAGATATATGACCAATTGGCTTTAGTGCAAGTGGGAGATTGTTAGATGTATGCCCTAGAAGCCAATCTGGCTGACACATTGTTAATTCTAGGGACATAATTTTGTACTTGACTATTTATTATTGAATAAATAAAAGGCATCTTTTCATTCATATTATTTATGTGTCTATGAATCGTCCAAGAAATTAATAAGATGATGATGCATATTCTCAAGAGTTGAGAATTTGAGCCATGTATCATTGGTGATTAATTTCTAAATGCTCCTGATCAATGGATCATCACGAGGACGGTGATCGATCCGATCAGTGCACAGATCACTTTCCTTCTGGATGGACGAGACTTGAGTCCACAGTGTAGGGACACTGAAGTGATAGTGCAGGTGCTTGTTAGAGAACAAGGGTACTGAGCGTGACCAAGACAAGAAGTCACTTGGATGTCTATCCACTCGTCAGTGACTTGCTTGATGTTGCAGTAGTATGACTGGTCCTTTGACCTGCGGTGCTTCGCTACTCACAGTGAGGTTATTGTAGTTTGACTGCACGTATACATGGTCTCTAGTCATATGGGTCCTTATAGTGTAGATTGGCTGCAGTAAGTTCACTGTAGGAGTAGGGTATGCACTTACATGGAATCTATCGACCTTGATAGAAGAGGAGTGATCCTATGTGATTTGTTAGACTGAGTTCTAAGACCTTGGCCAGGGCAGTAATATAAAGTGGAGAAAGAGTTTTCCACTATCGAACTCGAGTCGAATAAATCTTGACATATGACAGACGAAGGGGTTTGACGAGTTATCCATGACCTCCGTCCTGTAGGGATCCACGATAGTAGGACTGTATCACACGATAACTGCACCTAGAGGTTCATCATTCTATTCTACTGGGTAGCCACTACATGCTGCTAGGTGTCACTGGTGGATGGTGGGACTCACAGGGATTATCTCGATGATCGATAAACCCTAATGAGTAGAGTTGGAATCGTTCCAATCCATTGAAAGGAGTTTTCAATGATATTGTGATAGAGATCATAATATATCTCACTACCAGTCAGAGTAGAACCTATGGGGTCACACACACTAGAAGTATTGACCGATCCGATGGTTGAATCGTGATTAGAATCACAAGTAATCAATCGATTGATATTCAGTTGAAGAAGGAACAAAGGGGAATTAATTAATTGGACTTAAACACAAATCCTACTTCGAGTAGGATTCCTAGAGTCTAATTGGATTAGGACTGGGAATCCTAGTTGGAGTAGGACTGGGATTCCTACTTGAAATAGGATTCCTACATCCTAATTAGATTAGGAGTTTTGAATTAAAATTGTATCCACACGGAAGTACTGACTCGATCGAAGCCTTTGGATCTCACCGGGTGCTAGCTCCCTTGCAGAGATGGCTATGGATGGCTGAAGTCCTCTCCTTTGAATCAACCTTGGTTGCCCCAAAGGTGACAATCCAAGAGGGGTGTGGGTGAATTGGTTTCTTCTAAATTTTGGTGTTTTAAAAGCTTTCTTAATTAAGTGCGGTGGTTGTTTCTTAGATTATTTGAATGAGTTAAACTAGAACAAGATGGAAGATAATGCAAGAATAAATGTAAACACAAGCACAACACAAACACAACAATATATAGTGGTTCGGTGCTCTCCTTAGCACCTACGTCCACTCCCCAAGCGACCCCTTGGGAATTTACTATAATCTCCGGATTACAGTTGGATTATTTTCCGGGCTCACAATCCAAAAACCTTTGTTGGTTTTACGGGCTCACCAACGAACCTATACACTTTGGTTTTCCGGGTTCACCAAAAACCTTTGTTGGTTTTGCGGGCTCACCAACGAACCTTTACACTTTGGTTTTCCGGGTTCACCAAAACCTTTGTTGGTTTTACGGGTTCACCAACGAACCTTTACAAATAGTTCGACAAACAAAAAGAAATATTCAAACTCCTAAATGAGCAAATGAAACAATATTAACTACAAAGAAGAGTTAGAAAATATTTATCGCTTTGAAGTGGCTTCTCTCTTCTTTGTCAAGGATGCTTCACTCTTCAAGAGAGGATGGAGCTCTTGATGCCTCTTTGAATCTGCTCAATCCCTTTCTTTGATTCTTGAATGAAGCTCTTGATGAAGAAGATTAGGGCACTTTTGTTTTCTTGTGTACTCTTTGATATTCCTTGCAAAAGTTATTCTATCTGATGAATAGTGCCCCTTTAAATAGCTTCCCATATCCTTTGGACAAGCCCCAATGGTTAGAATTCAAAAACTAGCCGTTACTGACCTTGGAAAGGACAAAAAGTACATCTGCAGAACTAGCCGTTAAGCTTCAGTCCGTGTTTGGGTCGGCTCAACCTGTCATTGGGTCGACCCAACTTTCACTTGGGTCGACTCAAACAATCCTTGGGTCGACCCTCTCAGAAAACACAGAAACTTCAATTTCAGCCTTCCTTCCCATGGGTCGACCCAACCATTCTTTGGGTCGACTCAAAGTTCACTTGGGTCGACTCAACTTCTTCTTGGGTCGACCCTCTCAGTAATTCCAGAGAACCATTTTCTGTCTGCCTTTCTGTCTTGCCTTTGGGTCGACCCTCTCAGGGTTTGGGTCGACTCAAGCTTGGGTCGACTCAACCACTGTTTGGGTCGACCCTCTCAGTAAATCCAGAGAACATATTTCTTTCATGTTTTGAGGTTCTTGAAGTTTGGGTCGACTCATGCTTACCTTGGGTCGACCCAACTCACTGTTCATCTGTGCCAATTTTGCAGAAGTGTGCCAAATGACTTCTTGATGTGCCGGGGTCGACCCAATCATCCTTTGGGTCGACTCAATCTACACTTTGCTGCATCTCAAGGTTAGATTCATTCAATGAACAAAGACATGTATCTATATCAATTCATACAAGTATACTGAGAGTAATGAACTTATAAATGAAGTATCAATTTAACTTATAATATACTCTAGATAATTGCTTGTTAATCATCAAAATAACACTATCATCCTCAATCTCCCCCTTTTGATGATTACAAAATAAAGAGTATAAGCCTATTGATACTTGTCTTTAAAAACAGTTTATAAAAGGGTTTAAATTGCTGAATTTCAGCTTTTCATATATAAGAGTGAAATCTCCCCCTATATTATTTAAATGTTGCCAATTTGACTCTTTGAATTGCTCCCCCTTTCATTTATAATTCATTAGCGATGAAACTTCAAAAATTTGAGATAAAATATGAGTTTCAGGTTATGTATCGGGGTGCGAGAGGTGCGTGCCAAATTCTGAATTTATATGTGCCAAATTCTGAAATTTGATAGAAATTTTTGATTTAATCAATTTCATTGTTACAAATTGCTCCCCCTTAGATGTATAAGCTTTCTTATATGATTTTAATTTGTTTGTCCAATTATTTCTCTTTTCTTGCATAAGTTCTTATTTCTTTTTCTTTACTTCTCCTTTCTTTAACTTTCTTTACTTTTACTATTATCAATCTTTCTTTACTTACTCTAAAGATATCTTTACTTCTCCCCTTTTTGTTACTTTATCTAATCTACACAAAAATCTTTACTTCTCCCCTAAGATCTTTACTTCTCCTAAAATAGATACTCTTACTTTACTTCCTAAAATAAATACTCTTTCTTTACTTCTCCCCCTTTTTGTTATCATCAAAAGATACATGGGAAAGATGCAATAAACAACAAACTTCAAACTTCATTGATCAAAATAGGAACATTTTCATACATTCATGTCCAAAAACAAAAACAGATACAATGGTCCTTAATCAAGATTTAAAGATACATGATAAAAGCAAGATACATATGTGAACTAGATATCTAGCCTAGGCTCTAAACATAGATGCTAAGATCAGCCTAGGGAGACTCTAACGGCTGGGATCTAGTCCTCATCCTCCTAGTGTACGTGGCGAGGGGAGGTCGAGCCTGGTGAGACTGTGTCTGGCGTGGAGCACGACGAGCTGGATGACTCTGTACCGAAATCTCTGACTCAGCAGCCTGTGGCACAGATGGTCCATGGGTCTCTCTCTCTCTCCGGAGTGCTCCTATCTGCTGCCTCAGATCACTGATCTCAGCAGATATGACGTCTAATCGGGCGTCCAATCGGCTCGTCAGCCCGTCAGTGATAGTCCTCGCCTGAGCTGACATGAGCTCAGTCATCCTGCTCCAGAATCATCCGTATCTGTCGGAGGAACGGATGACGATGGTCCAGCCTCTGAGGGTGCAGTAGGATGATCCATATGCCCTCATCCTCATCCTCATCTCATCTCCCTCTGGTGCCTCACCCTGAATGCCTGCTCCAGTGTGAATCCACTGCCCGTTCACTTTCTCATATCCCATGCGTATAAGTGTCCGTGCAGTGTATGTGTCAGTATGATGCAGACTCTTGGATGCCTCCTCCTCGAGAGCTAAACCGTGCTGTCGAAAATCAAGGTGAGTATCATACCATAAGGTAGTGATACCCTGTTGCACATCACCTTCCTCATCTGTCTCAGTATCATGGCCGGAAGATTTAGGGGAATCCCCTGAATCATACACTCCATCACTGCTAGATCTCGCTCTGTGATGAGATCGAATCTCCCGGTCTTTGGAAATAAAATCCTATTTATTATTGAGCAGTAATCTCATTTCAGCGGAAAGAGAACTAGCTATTACCTTCGTGGAAAAGTCGAAGTTCTCATTTTCCATGATCAACTGTAGAGCTCTCATTTTGTTTTCTGGCTTTTCCGGAGTGGCTCCTATGCAGGGTAGATGAAGTAGCTCACTCAAGCTCTCCTCGGAAACTCGAATTCGAACCCCTCGAACTTCCGAAACAAGCCCTCCCATACCAGTTTTGAGGAAGGCATAGAACTCCTGAACCAATCCGGGGTAGATACCACATCTAGGGAGCAAAGATACTCCCAACCTTGCCTTTGGATCCATTCCCCAACCGAAACCCTTCTTGATTGAAGAACTCGGAATGGATCCTTCTCCCCGTTGTAACCGGCCTCCCCGCAAATCTTGCAAGTATCACTGAGGGGGAAGGAGGAGGAGGGGCCTCCGCACGTGCCTCACGTCGTGGAGACACGGTAGATGGCTCGGTAGGTTGCCTTTCCTCCCGTTGGATCCGTGTGACTCTTCCGGATCTCTTGGCTACGGCTCGTTTGGGTCCCATTTCTCCAAGATCTTAAGGAAATCTACTGTTTGGAGGAGTTTGGAGGGATTGGAGAGTGGGGATAGGTTTTTCGGAAGAAGACAAAGGGCAAACAGTGCCCTAGAAATGCTCTCGGGTCCCCTTTTAACAGTGGGGTCCCGACGTTGGGTCGACTCAAGATTTTTCTTGGGTCGACTCAACGTTGGGTCGACCCTATTCTGGGTTGGGTCGACCCAAGTGCAGAATTTTTCTTTTCTCTTCCTTTTTGCTTCTAAAAAGTTTTCCTTGCTTCCAATCCTTATAAACTCTTTATGGGACAATGATACATGAGTAAGGAATCTATAGATAACAAATTTGACTCATGTTTCATGGGATTTTTGAAATTGAGGAATGTATCATGAGACTACTAGCTCCCTTTTATATTTCTTCAATAAAAAGGATCACATATGCCTAATTCCCTCCTTAGCATGCAGAATCTATCTTCACTCAATGGTTTCGTAAATATGTCGGCTAATTGTTTTTCAGTGCATATATGCTCAATACATATATTTCCATTTTGCACATGATCCCTAATAAAATGGTACCTTATTTCTATGTGTTTGGCTTTAGAGTGCTGAACTGGATTTTTAGTAAGATTGATGGCACTAGTATTATCACACTTAATAGGAATATTATCTAGTTTAACTCCATAGTCCTCTAGTTGTTGCTTAAGCCATAATACTTGAGCACAACAACTACCAGCAGCTATATATTCAGCTTCAGCTGTGGACAGTGCCACTGAATTCTGCTTTTTACTAAACCATGATACTAAGTTATTTCCTAAGAATTGACATGTGCCACTTGTGCTCTTTCTATCTAATTTGCATCCGGCAAAATCAGCATCTGAATATGCAAGCAAATCTAGACAGGAGTCTCTCGAGTACCATAATCCTATATTGGTAGTTCCTCTTAAATATCTAAGGATTCTCTTAACAGCACTTAAATGTGACTCCTTAGGATCCGATTGGTATCTAGCACATATTCCTACACTAAATACAATGTCGGGTCTACTAGCAGTAAGATAGAGCAAGGATCCAATTAGTCCTCTATAGAGCTTAATATCAACACTCTTCCCTTTTTCATCTTTGTCTAGCTTACTAGTAGGATTCATTGGAGTGCCAATTCCCTTATGATTTTCATTCCCAAACTTCTTTAGTATTTCCTTTGTATACTTAGTTTGATGAATGAAAATGCCTTCTTTAGTTTGTTTGATTTGTAATCCTAGAAAGAAGCTTAGTTCTCCCATCAAACTCATTTCAAATTCTCCATGCATTAAATCAGCAAATTCTTTGCACAGAGTATCATTAGTGGCACCAAAGATTATGTCATCTACATATATTTGTACCACTAATAGATTTTTGTCCTTTCTTTTGAGAAATAAGTTTTATCTACATTTCCTCTACAAATCATTATTAAGCAGAAATTTGCTTAGTCGATCATACCAAGCCCTAGGTGCTTGCTTTAATCCATATAATGCCTTATGTAGTTTAAACACATGATTTGGCAATTCATGATTTCAAATCCTGGAGGTTGTTCTACATATACTTCCTCCTCAATAATACCATTTAAGAATGCACTCTTCACATCCATTTGATATAATTTGAAATCCATGAAACATGCAAATGCTAGAAGTAATCTAATAGCCTCTAATCTAGCTACAGGAGCAAATGTCTCATCAAAATCTATTCCTTCTTCTTGATTGTATCCCTTAGCTACAAGTCTAGCCTTATTTCTTATAACTAATCCATTTTCATCTAATTTATTTCTAAATACCATTTTGTTCCAATTACTGAATTATGCTTTGGTCTTTCAGTTAATGTCCATACATTACTTCTTTTGAATTGATTTAATTCTTCTTGCATGGCATTTATCCAGTTAGTATCTTTTTCAGCTCTTCATAAGTCTTAGGTTCTAATTGTGAAACGAAAGCAAGATAATCATTTAAATTTCTAAGAGATGATCGAGTTCTTACCCCTTGAGATGGATCACCAATGATTAAGTCTTTAGGATGTCCATGTGCATACCTCCATTCTTTTGGCACGTCTTGGGGTTGTGGTGGCACGCAATCATCTCCCTTATCTTGATTTGGCACGTCATCAATTTTCAACTTTTCAAAGTCGATAATTCCTGTATCATCATCAACAGTATTTTCTTTCCTAGCAGACTCACTATCAGACTCATCAAATATAATATTGACTGACTCTTCCACTACTAAGGTTCTTTTATTGAATACTCTGTATGCCCTGCTAGATGTGGAGTATCCTAAGAAGATACCTTCATCTGACTTGGCATCAAATTTACTTAGATCCTCCTTGCCATTGTTTAAGATGAAACATCTACATCCAAAAACTTTAAAATATTTTGCAGTTGGTTTCTTATTCTTCCAAAGTTCATAAGGAGTTTTCTTGGTTATAGGTCGTATTAAAACTCGATTTAGAATATGGCAAGCAGTGTTTATAGCTTCAGCCCAAAAGTACTTTGGAAGATTTGACTCACACAACATTGTGCGTGCCATTTCTGCCAATGTCCTATTTTTCCTTTCAACAACCCCATTTTGTTGAGGCGTTCTAGGTGCTGAAAATTGATGTGATATTCCATTTTTAGTGCAAAATTCTTCAAAGTGTTGATTTTCAAATTCCGTACCATGATCACTTCGAATTGCTACTAAGGTAAGTTTCTTTTCATTTATGATATTATTATATAGTTTCAAGAATTCTGAAAATGCTTCATTCTTGGTGTGCCAAAATGAGACCCATGTATACCTTGAAAAATCATCAACAATAACTAGTCCATACTTCTTCCCTCCTAGACTTGTAGTTCTAGTAGGTCCAAATAAATCCATGTGTATGAGTTCAAATGGTCTAGTTGTTGATACTACATTCTTTGATTTAAAAGATGATTTAGTTTGTTTTCCCAAAGAACATGGTCCACATATTTTATCCTTTTCAAAGATCAATTTTGGCACATCTTTTATTAATTCCTTCTTAACTAGTTTTGATATTATTCCATGCTAGCATGTCCTATCTTCGATGCCAAAGCCAACTAGTTTCATTTTTCTTTTCTTCATTAGTAATTAAGCATAAACCATTTTTCTTGCCTAACTCATGAAGATCTACTAAGTAAATATTTCTTTGCCTTTGTCCTACAAGTACAATGCTATTATCTTTAGGATTTGTGATTATGCATACAGATGCTTCAAATGTAACTTTAAACCCTTTATCACAAAATTGACTTATGCTAAGAAGGTTATGTTTCAAGCCCTTAACTAATAAAACATTTTCTATAAAATAGATGGAGCAATGAAAATTTTACCCTTACCAATGATATGCCCTTTACCATTGTCTCCATAGGTTACTACTCCACCTTTCTTTGATTCCAAGGTGACAAATTGATCTACGTCACCGGTCATGTGTCTTGAACAGCCGCTATCTAGATACCAACGTTTTTCAATTTATCAGCTGCAAGACACACCTGCAATCAAGATCAAGAAGAAACTTTAGGTACCCAAACTAAGTTGGGTCCTTTAGGGTTAGTACTCCATGTTCCTTTTGGAACCCAAACTTTCTTGAATTAATCTTTTGATTATAACTTAACTGTTTTGACTGGACTTTCTAAAGTTACATTCATATGCTCTATGTCCTAACTTATTGCAGCAATAGCAAGTAATATTTTTACTTTTAGCTTTTACAAAAATGTTCTTTAAAAATTTTTGTTTCCTATTCGTTCTATATCCTAAACCGGCCTTATCATATACAGCTTTTTGGCTATCAAGAATCAAATTTAATTTGGTAGAACTAAGAGTAAATTTATCTACCAATGATTTATATTTTTCAGCATCTTCTTTAGCTTGATATTTTCAGCAATTAGATTCTTGGTTTCATTTGCAAGTTTTCTACTTAATGTTTCACAGTTATGTGACAACTTTAACTTATCTTTGATAAGAGATTGATTTCTTCTTTTAGAACTTTATTTCTATTAATTAGTTTCTTATGTTCTTCCATGAGTTCTAAGAATGCATCATGTAATTCATCAACAGTAAAATCACAGTCAAGTTCAGAATCTACCTCATCGTCATTGGCCATATGCACATTTGGGCCGTCTCTTGATGATCTTCCTCCTCCGAACTTGATTCCTCACTTTCACTCCAATCGGCCATGAAATTCTTCTTTTTCAACTTTCTTGCCATCCACTTCAAATCTGGGCAATCTATCTTATAATGCCCGGGTTTATTACACTCATAGCAAATGGGAGTCTCTTTTTCCTTTCTTTGTCCTTACCCTTTTCTTTGCTTGAGTACCTTTAAGGAAGGGTTTCTTTTTATGGAATCTATTCTTACCTCTCATGAATTTTCTGAATTTTCTCCCAAGCACAGCCATCCCTTCTTCATCAATTTCTTCATCATCATCTGAATCTTCCGATTCAGTTGTTGCTTAGGGGTGGTAGTCTTTAGGGCAATGGGCTTTCTTCTCTTGACCTCATCTTCTGGAATTTTGCCTCATTGTCAACTCATGGGTCATGAGTGATCCTAGAAGCTCCTCTAACTGCAGTGTGTTGAGGTCCTTTGCTTCTTGAATAGCGGTTACCTTGGCCTCCCAATTCCTTGGTAGAGACCTGAGAATTTTTCGCACCAAATCAGAGTTAGAATAAGACTTTCCTAAACTCTTAAGCCCATTTATAATGTCAGTGAAACGAGTAAACATATCAGTATGACTCAGTAGATTCCATTTTAAACATTCATACTTGTGTACTAATATGTTTATCTTAGACTCCTTAACTTGATTGGTCCCTTCATGTGTGACCTCAAGTCTATCCCAAATTTCTTTGGCAGTGGTGCAAGTGGATATTCTATTAAATTCATTACATCTAAAGAGCAGTAAAGTATATTTATAGCTTTTGCATTTAACTGTGCTAATCTTCTATCATTTTCATTCCAATCCATTTCTGGATTGGGTATGATAGTGCCCTCTATGTTAAGTGTGGGTGTGTGAGGTCCTCTAGTGATGATTTGCCACAGTTCATAGTCCGAAGCTTGAATGAATATCCTCATTCTAGCTTTTCAATATGTGTAGTTTGGCCATTAAATAGAGATGGTCTATTTGTGGATTGCCCCTCACTCATAGTGTATCCCACTTGGGTTTGTCATGATCTTTAACTCTTGATTGTTAGATCAATGAGCACTATTAGAGCACCTTGCTCTGATACCACTTGTTGCCCCAAGGTGACAATCCAAGAGGGGGGGGTGAATTGGTTCTTCTAAATTTTGTGTTTTAAAAGCTTTCTTAATTAAGTGCGTGGTTGCTTTCTTAGATTATTTGAATGAGTTAAACTAGAACAAAGATGGAAGATAATGCAAGAATAAATGTAAACACAAGCACAACACAAACACAACAATATATAGTGGTTCGGTGCTCTCCTTAGCACCTACGTCCACTCCCCAAGCGACCCCTTGGGAATTCACTATAATCTCGCGGATTACAGTTGGATTGTTTTCTGGGCTCACAATCCAAAAAATCTTTGTTGGTTTTACGGGCTCACCAACGAACCTATACACTTTGGTTTTCCGGGTTCACCAAAAACCTTTGTGGTTTTGCGGGCTCACCAACGAACCTTATACTTTGTTTTCGGGTTCACCAAAAACCTTTGTTGTTTACGGGTCACCAACGAACCTTTACAAATAGTTCGACAAACAAAAAGAAAGATTCAAACTCCTAAATGAGCAAATGAAACAATATTAACTACAAAGAAGAGTTAGAAAATATTTATCGCTTTGAAGTGGCTTCTCTCTTCTTTGTCAAGGATGCTTCACTCTTCAAGGAGGATGGAGCTCTTGATGCCTCTTTGAATCTGCTCAATCCCTTTCTTTGATTCTTGAATGAAGCCTCTTGATGAAGAAGATTAGGGCACTTTTGTTTTTTTGTGTACTCTTTGATATTCCTTGCAAAAGTTATTCTATCTGATGAATAGTGCCCCTTTAAATAGCTTCCCATATCCTTTGGACAAGCTCCAATGGTTAGAATTCAAAAAACTAGCCGTTACTGACCTTGGGAAGGACAAAAAGTACATCTGCAGAACTAGCCGTTAAGCTTCAGCCGTGTTTGGGTCGGCTCAACCTGTCTTGGGTCGACCCAACTTTCACTTGGGTCGACTCAAACAATCCTTGGGTCGACCCTCTCAGAAAATACAGAAACTTCAATTTCAGCCTTCCTTCCCATGGGTCGACCCAACCATTCTTTGGGTCGACTCAAAGTTCGCTTGGGGTCGACTCAACTTCTTCTTGGTCGACCCTCTCAGTAATTCCAGAGAACCATTTTCTGGTCTGCCTTTCTGGTCTTGCCTTTGGGTCGACCCTCTCAGGGTTTGGGTCGACTCAAGCTTGGGTCGACTCAACCACTGTTTGGGTCGACCCTCTCAGTAAATCCAAAGAACATATTTCTTTCATGTTTTGAGGTTCTTGGAAGTTGGGTCGACTCATGCTTACCTTGGGTCCGACCCAAACTCACTGTTCATCTGTGCCAATTTTGCAGAAGTGTGCCAAATGACTTCTTGATGTGCCGGGGTCGACCCAATCATCCTTTGGGTCGACTCAATCTACACTTTGCTGCATCTCAAGGTTAGATTCATTCAAAATGAACAAAGACATGTATCTATATCAAATTCATACAAGTATACTGAGAGTAATGAACTTATAAATGAATATTCAATTTAACTTATAATATACTCTAGATAATTGCTTGTTAATCATCAAAATAACACTATCATCCTCAAACCTTTGATTGGCTTGAGAGGAAGAAGAAGAAGGATGGATTTAGGAAGAAGAAAACAAGACCCGCAGCCTTTCTCTTTTTCTTCCCTTTTGGAACCAAGATGAAAGAAGGAAGAGGGCATCCCAAGCTTTTCTTTTTCTTCTCTTGATTGTGGCTCAAAGGAGGAAGATGGATGAGGGTGCTCACGGCTGGAATGAGGAGAAAAACATTCATTTTGGCCGAAATTCCATGTCCTCCCTTTTTTAATTGCAAAGGGATAAAGATGAGCTCCTATTTTTTAGGAGCTCATCCTTATCTCTATTTCATGCCACCTAGGAGGGCATGCGCCCCTCCTTTTTCTCCCATGCATGGCTCAAAGGGAGGGGCATATTTCCCTCCCTCTTATCCATTTAAATCTGCCACTTAATCAAATTAATGGGTGATTTAATTTGGGTCTAGTGCATGAGTCCAATCCTAGTCCAAAATAGGACTTGTATGGACCTATTTCAATTTTCCTCCCAATCCTAATCTAATTAGGACTTAATTGAAACCATGACTCTATTGAAACTCTTCAATCCTAATCCAATTAGGAGTTATGAAATTAATTAGATTAAATTTAAAATTAATTAGGACTTAAGAAAATCCTAATCTAATCAGGACTTGTTCAATTTCAGCCCTAAGACAATTTGGACTTTAGAAATCCTATTCCAAATAGGATTCTAATTTAATTTGAATCCTAATCCAATTAGGACTCCAAAGATCCTACTCCAAGTAGGACTCATGATCAAGTCCAATTAATTAAATCTAATTAATAAATTAAATTACAATCCGATTGTAATTATTCCTTCTTCTAGCCACTAACTCTTAGCGGGTTTTCATTTATCAATCTAATTGATTATTTGTGATTCCTAATCACATTCAACCATTGGATCGGTCAATACCTCTAATGTGTGTGACCCCATAGGTTCCCATTCTGACTGGTAGTGAGATATATTATGATCTCTATCACAATATCATTGAAAACTCCTTTCAATGGATTGAAACAATTCCAACTCAACTCACCAGGGATTATCGACCATCGAGATGATCCCTGTGAGTCTCACCATCCACCCAGTGACACCTAGCAGTATGTTGTGGCCACCCAGCAGAATAGAATGATGAACCTCTAGGTGCAGCAATCGTATGATACAGTCCTTCTATCGTGGATCTCTACAGATCGGGAGGTCATGGAAAACTCGTCAAACCCTGTCGTCTGTCATATGTCTAGATTTATTTGACTTGAGTTCGATAGTGAAAAACTCTTTCTCCACTTTATATTTCTGCCCTGGCCAAGGTCTTAGAACTCAGTCTAACAAATCACATAGGATCACTCCTCTTCTATCAAGATCGATAGATTCCATGTAAGTGCATACCCTACTCCTACAGTGAACTTACTGCAGCCAATCTACACTACAAGGACCCATATGGCTAGAGACCATGTATACGTGTAGTCAAACTACAAATAACCTCACTGTGAGTAGCCGAAGCACCGCAGGGTCAAAGGACCAGTCATACTACTGCAACATCAAGCAAGTCACTGACGAGTGGATAGACATCCAAGTGCCTTCTTGTCTTGGTCACGTTCAGTGCCCTTGTTCTCTAACAAGCACCTACACTCTCACTTCAGTGTCCCTAAACTGTGGACTCGAGTCTCGTCCATCCATAAGGAAAGCGATCTGTGCACTGATCGGATCGATCACGGTCCTCGTGATGATCCATTGATCAGGAGCATTTAGAAATTAATCACCAATGATACATGGCTCAAATTCTCAACTCTTGAGAATATGTATCATCATCTTATTAATTTCTTGGACGATTCATAGACACATAAACAATATGAATGAAAAGATGCCCATTTATTATTCAATAATAATAAAGTCAAGTACAAATTTATGTCCCAGAATAAATAATGTGTCTGCCAGATTGGCTTCTAGGGCATACATCTAACAATCTCCCACTTGCACTAAAGCCAATCAGCCATATATCTAAGTCCCATCTTCTCAAGGTGGGCTTCTGTCTTCTGCTGATTTAACTGCTTAGTGAGCGGGTCTGCCACGTTGTCCACGGAGTCTACTCTCTGCACCTCGACATATTTCTTCTCGAGGTATTCGCGTATGAGGTGAAAGCGCCGCTCTATGTGCTTGGACTTCTGATGAGACCTTGGCTCCTTAGCAAAGAGCTATGGCGCCATTATTATCGCAGTAGAGTGTGATGGCATCCGATGGCATTACATCTAGCTCTGCAATGAATTTGTTGAACCAGAAGGCTTCCTTTGCAGCTTCAGAGGCGGCGATATACTCAGCTTCCATGGTAGAATCAGCAATGATCGGTTGTTTGGAACTCTTCCAATTTACCGTACCACTATTGCACAAGAACACATATCCAGATGTAGACTTCTACCATCAATATCAGTCATAAAATCTGAATCTGTGTATCCTTCTACTTCTAACACTGATGATCCTCCAAAAACCAAGAACAAATATTTAGTTCTTCTCAAGTACTTAAGAATGTTCTTCACAGCTGTCCAGTGCTCTTCACCTGGATTCGACTGATATCTGCTAGTGACACTCACAGCAAGGGCTATATCAGGTCGTGTACACAGCATGGCATACATGAGGCTTCCTATTGCAGAAGCATAAGGAATCCTGCTCATGCGTTGAATCTCTTCAGATGTGTTGGGGCACATCTTTTTGGAGAGATGAATCCCATGTCTTAGGGTAATAGACCCCTCTTGGAGTTTTCCATACTGAACCTCTTCAGTACCTCCTCTATGTACATCTTCTGTGATAGGCCAAGCATCCTTTAGATCTATCCCTATAGACCTTTATCCCCAAAATGTAGGATGCTTCCCCAAGGTCTTTCATGGAGAACTCTTTTGATAACCAGACCTGACCCGAGGTTAGCATAGGAATATCATTTCCTATCAGGAGGATGTCATCCACGTACAGTACGAGGAACACGACAGCACTCCCCACTAACCTTCTTGTAAACACACGGTTCCCTTCGTTCTTGATGAACTCAAAGATTTGATCGCATCATTAAAACGAGTGTTCCAACTCCGAGATGCTTGCTTTAGTCCATAGATGGACCTTTGCAGCTTGCAGACCTTGTGATCACCATCACTGGAAGTGAAACCCAAAGGCTGCTCCATATAGATATCTTCATCAAGATATCCATTCAGGAAAGCAGTTTTCACATCCATCTGCCATATTTCATAATCATGAAATGCTGCAATGGCAAGCAATGTTCGAATGGATTTCAGCATGGCTACAGGTGAAAAGGTCTCCTGATAGTCAATGCCTTCGCGCTGACTATACCCTTTCGCTACTAGCCTTGCCTTATAGGTCTCTACCTTCCATCCGAACCTATCTTCCTTTTATAGATCCATTTACATCCAATAGGTACTATACCTTCTGGTGGATCTACTAAGGTCCAAACTTGGTTGGAATACATGGAGTCTATCTCTGACTTCATGGCTTCCAGCCATTTCTCGGAATCGATATCAGATATCGCCTCATTGTAGGTATTGGGATCTTGTATATATTCCCTATCTCCCATGAGGAACATTTCCTCTGTATCCTCTACTAGTATACCTAAGTATCTATCGGGAGGATGGGAGACCCTACTTGATCTACGAGGTGGAGGAGGTACGACGTGTACTGGCTCTATGTGAATAGTTCTATAGGATCCATTACTTGTTGCTTTCAGAGACTCTCTCTTCAAGCTCAATTTCCTCCCACTGCCTCTATCAAGGATAAAACTGTTTTTCCAGGAAGACGGCATGTCGGCTCACAAACACATTGTGATCCTCTGAGACGTAAAAATTGTATCCTAATGACTCTTTAGGATATCCAATGAAACGAGCACTTATGGTCCTAGGCTCTAACTTGTCCGCCTGCATTCTTTTGACATGGGCCGGACATCCCCAAATCTTGAGATGACCAAGACTCGGCTTCTTACCATGCCATATCTCATACGTGTGTAGGAACGGATTTAGAGGGTGATGACCCAAAGATTGATTCATAGATTGATTTTGATGATCACAAAGCCTTGAAGTATAGATACTAATGTTTATGTTGCAAGGAGAAAGATATTTATTTTGCAAGGAACATAGCAAGTTGGGAGAACACAAGAAGGCCTCCAAAGCTCTCAAGTTGGAAGAAAGCTACAGTTTAATTGCCCAAGCTTAAAGTTCAAAATCAAAAGAAAAATTCAAAAGAACAGTCTTCGAGTCGACTCCAGTGGAATTCGAGTCGACTCCGGAGAAGTATGAGTCGACTCCTAGGAGTCACAGGCAGAAAAGTCAGAGAGTAGTTTTCGGGTCTGAGATTCGAGTCGACTCCAGTGGAACGCGAGTCGACTCCGATGGTTGTAGGTCGACTCCAAAGAAAGCAAGAGTCGACTCTCAGCGGAACACAAGAAAAAAGTCAGAGAGCATTTTTGGGACTCTGAGATTCGAGTCGACTCCCGCATTGCACGAGTCGACTCCGAGACTCCGCGACCATCAACAGACAGAAAACCAAGTTACTGCCTCTGAGATTCGAGTCGACTCCCAGACAGCTCGAGCCGACTCCAAGGCAGCGCTACACCAAGATGACAGAAGGATGAGTTTCGGAAACTGAGAGCCGAGTCGACTCCGGGGAAGTTCGAGTCGACTCCAAGACTGGACGACCAAAAGACAGAGGATCGGGAGTTCGGACTCTGAGATTCGAGTCGACTCCCAGGACAGTCGAGTCGACTCGAGAGGACAAAATTCAAAATTGGATCCACGGACTTCAGTGGAAGAGCCGACTCCAGAATTGCCAAGTCAGCTCCAGAAAGTTGGCGAGTCGACTCCGGGTTAAGTCGAGTCGACTCCCAGTCGAGGCATGCACTTTAATTCAAATTTGGAACAGTGGCCGAGTCGCCTCCAGTAAAGCACGAGCCGACTCCTGCAACAGGCGAGTCGACTCCTGATCGCGCGAGTCGACTCCGATCCCAACGGTCATATTGTCAGGAGGTGCAGACTGGTTCCAACGGCTCTATTTCTGTCTCTAACGGCTATATTCTTGTCTCCACGCCATCTAAAGCTATAAAAAACAAGAGGAGAGCTAGGGGAGACGGTATGGAAGTGGGAGAAAACATTTAGGGAAGAGATTCCAAGGGAAATCTCCCATAAGCACAAAAGGGCCATCAAAAGTGAAATAGAGAGAAGAAGAGCATCCAAGTGTATCCCGAAGCTTCTTCTCCATCTGTGCGCTGCCTCGGTGATCCTCTACTTCAAGCAAAATCAGAAGAGGGTCAAGTAAAGAAGAAGCCGAGCTCCTTCATCTTCAAAATGCGATTAAGGGCTTCTCTTTACTCTATTTGCTTATATTGTTATATTTGTTTGTTAAGAAGCTTTGATTTGTTTTATTCTTTGTTTTAATATCTTGTAACTTGATTCAATCAAGGGATTGAATCAAGGGGTTAAAGGTTTGTTGTGAGCCAAAGGAAAAACCAACGGTGTAAGGTTTGTTGGTGAGCCAAAGGGAAAACCAACGGGGTTTAGGTTTGTTGGTGAGCCAAAGGAAAAAACCAACGGTGTTAGGTTTGTTGGTGAGCCGAGGGTAAAACCAACGTGTAAGGGTTCGATTGTGATCCCGGAAAAACAATCGGGGTGGTTCTAGTCGGTGAGCCTGGGAAAACCGACCGAGTTCGTTGTGACCTCGTAAAACAACAAGTTGGGTTGTGAGCTTGTAAAACAACCGGCTGTAATCTGTAGGATTATAGTGAAATTCCCAAGAGGTCTTGGGGAGTGGATGTAGGTGCTGGGGTGCACCGAACCACTATATGTTTGTTGTGTTTGTAATGCTTCTTGTTATTGTCTAACTAACACACTTACTTACTTAGATAAATTGCTTGCTTAACTCTTATCCGCGCATTATTTAGCTGCAAGCATATTCAATCAAGTCACATTCTATACATCAAACTGTTGCTAAGTTTAACTCTCACTGTGCATCTATACAACTTAGCATAATTAATCAAAAAGTTTCAGAAATAGCTTAAAAGTTTTTAAAAGACCCAATTCACCCCCCCTCTTGGGTTGTATCTACTGGGCAACAAGTGGTATCAGAGCAGGTGCTTAAATATTATTTGTAGTCTTAACCGACTAGAGCCAAAGATCATGACAACTCAAATAGATAGTTTTCTAGGAGAAGGACAATCAATTGATACACCTCCACTGTTTAATGGTATAAACTACCCACATTGGAAAATACGCATGCGCATTTTCATTCAATCACAAAACTATTATCTATGGAAAATCATAATAAATGACCTTCACACACTCTCTCATATTAATGAGAAGGACTTAGCACAATTAAATGCTAATGCTATGAACATATTATATTGTGCTATTCAAGAAACAAAGTTTAATGAAATTTCTGCATGCTTATCTGCTAAGGAGATCTGGGATACTTTAGAAAATATTTATGATAAATCTCAGATTAGCTCTCATATGCTTCAATTATATACTAACAATGAGACTGCAGAAAAGGGTGATGAATCTCCCTCAGTCGAGTCGACTCCAAGTAGCTCAGAGTCGACTCTCAAGTTCACCGAGTCGACTCCAATAAGGTCCGAGTCGACTCCGAGGCAAATCAGCTTCCTAAAGACAAAGAAGAAGAGGAAGCAAGAAGAAAGGAAGAAAAGAGATAAAAAGGAAGAAAGCCTTGACCAAGAAAGTGTCTAGCAAGAAAATAAAAGTTAGAAGCAACAATGATGATATTAGCTCCAAGGAACTACAAGAGGTAACTAACTTGTGCTTTATGGCACAAGAAGACAAGGTAAAGACTGAATCTACTCTTACCTCAAATGATTTTCAAGAAGAATTCTCTTATGATGAATTATTAAATGCTTTCATGATTTGTATAGTGAATGTAGAAAATTAGCTGTGAAGAATAAAAATCTTAAGAAACTAAATCTGAAAATTTCAAAAGAAAGAAATTCTAATGATGAAATACAAGATTCTGAAAATAAAAGCTTAAGGTTAAATTTAGAACAATTGATTCAGAAAAATCAAAATTTAATTAAAGAAAATCAAAACTTAAGCGAACAAATTAACCAATTAAGATGTTTATTAACAAATTCACTGTAAGTTCAGAAAGATTAAAAATGATGTTTGAAAGCCAACATGCTGATTTTGATAAATCAAAATTCAGCTTGACTCCTTCACTTAGCCATAAATCTCTAGAGAAAAAGGTTATCAATCCACCAAGCAAACCATTAAATAAGATAACTTATTTCAAACATGAAAAGAATGGACATAACAACTTTACCTATCGTTCTAACACAATTAAATCAAATGGTAAAGTCATACTATTAAACAGATATGGGTTCCAAAAGGAACCATATGTCCTAACTCTCAAGGACCCAAGCAAGCTTGGGTACCCAAAATGAGAAAATGAGGATGTACACATAGGTGTACCAAGATACCCATGGAACATAAAGAAACTTAAAAAGGGTATTAACAAAAATAATAAGGAAATCAGTAATCCTTGCATCTCATTATTATTTTTGCTTTAGTATTTGATTAAAATATGAATTGCATGTATTGATCAATTTTGAGATATAGAAAATACTTTTGGAAATATAATCAAATCTCTTCATTTTATAGTATACTTTACTCACTATTGGATAAGTTGCAAAATGATTAATTTATTAAGAATAATTCTATGAATTCTCTATATGCTTGATTGAGAATTTTATCCATGGCATTATTGTTTATTGATCATAGATATGATAATGTGTACTTGGTATGTTTTTGAATATATAAATACCAAGATTAAAGAAACCATATTTGGCATATGAAATCAGCTCATGCTAGTATGTACTTAATCTCAAAGGACCTTGCCATAGGCTTACTTAGATTATCCTCTTAAAGGTCAAAGTTTTACTATGCATGCTAACTAAGGAAACAAACAAAAATAATTTCTAAATCTAGAGATGTTGTTTCCAACACTAATTTTTTAAAAGCCTACATTAGCCTTGTTCTTGGCACTCAAATTGCACAAACTCACAAAAAAGCAATCAAATGATAAAGGTTTGCAAACTATGAATCACGGCATAGTTTTTGAAAACCAATCTTTGTGTTAAGTTGTGCACAGAAAATAATATTGGAATACAATTCTTCTGCACCAAGAAACACTATAGGTAAAATAGGATTAATAGAATCTTTGAAGAATTGAAAAAGGCAATGTTGTATGATAGTCATCTACTTAAATAATTTTTAAAAGCTATCATCACTGCTTGTCATACATATGATTCTATTAGATCTATTTTTTGATGAAAACTCCTTTTGATCTTCTGAAAAATGGAAAATGAACCATTGCATATCTTTCATATTTTTCAGTCATAACACGTTATACTTGATATGTTCTTTTAAAAAATAATGCCAAATCTGATAAAGATACTTCTATCTTTGGATATAATTCATCAAGCAATGCATATAGAACATTCAATGAAAAGATTCGAGTTTGTAGAAATATCAATTCATTTTCTTCCTTATGAGATTAATGATTTATTATCAAGATACTAAAATTAAATTATTTATGTATATGGTTAATCTTTTACATATAACAATCTGAAAAACATGTTAATAATTATAACCAAATTGAGTTTTTCAGAAATACATTTAATGAAGAAAAATTGTTTGTTTAGAAAATGAAATAGATCTTGATTCTTGCATGATTAGAAGTAAAGATCACCATTATTATTTGCTTGCTTTATGAGCTTTATATTCTATCAAATGAGTGTGTAGAATGGACTCCTATATGCTTACTTTATTAAAGAAGATATATGTTAAATAACCACCATATTTGAAAACACTCATTACAAATATGATAAAGCAATATATAATTTGGAACAAGCATCAAAAGCATAATATAAAAGTTTAAGCAACCCTTTTGATAGAAAGTAATAATGATAAATCTATGTATCAAAAGGAAAAATTTGTGACATCATTTTTGGTTCTGCTAATGAAGATTTATATGTAGATTTCACTAAGCTCATACAAGGTGAGTTTGAAATATGTATGATGAATGAATTAACATCTTCTCTCAAACTCCAAATTAAGACAAACAGAAAAAGGGGATCTTCATTGACCAACGTTAGACCACAGGAAAACTCTTATAGAAAATTGGCATGAAGAAGGTATATCTATGACCCCATCTTGTAGAATTTGAAAAGAATGAGCAAAGTAGATCTATTGTTTAAAGCTGTATTGAAGCATGATAGAATAATTATTTTATCATACAGCTAGTAGACCAGAATGTATGCTTATTATGTGCCCTTATGAAAAACTTCAATCTAACTTTAATTAATCATATTTTATTAATGACAAATAAATCATAATCTGAATTTTGATAGAAACAAATGTTTAAGATAAGTTGATTAAAACTTAGCTAACATATCTTATTGATAATTATCTTAAGCAAATAGAATCTAAACTAAATTGATCTTGAAAATAAGAAATTGATTTGATCTTGATAAATCTTTCTATTGCCTCACATGCTTGTCCTTGAACTATCAGGGTTAATGAAACTATCTCTTTAGTTCAAGTGATATGTGCTTGCTTATACTTAGGCAATCTCTTGAAGTAAAGTGACTCAATATTCAACTATTGTCTTACCTTATATTGAGTCATCTAGTTAGAAATAAGTTGGATGAATGCTTTGTATTTTAAAGAAACTAATGACCTTCCTTCAAGAAAGAAAAAATGAGAGATTTCAACTTGAAGGATATCTTCATGTAAGATACAATAAACATTCACATGCAAACAAGAGAAAGGATCTTCTTCAGTCAAAAGTTCACACATAAGAAATCTAGTTTGGCCTGAAGAATATATAATGAATAGGTAATTTTAGATACCCTTTCTCACAAATTAATTGAGCAAAGTCAATAACTTAAATCCTATTATGGCATGATTAAATTCTTTAATTATTAATTCTTGATATCATGTCTATATGTGTATTGACTGACTTATACTTTTAGAAATTGTTTCATGGTTTGCCCAAACTAAAATATATCTTTGCCTATGTCATAACCATGAAATACACAAGTATATGCTTAAAATTTTGATTTAAAATAACTTGTGAGAAATTATGAATCCTTGAGCACAATGAAAATGTTGTTTGCATGATATACATCTATATGATACATAAGATTATTTCTTTATTCTGCTCTTTCATGTAAATTACTTGAGAATAACAAAAAGAGAGAGAGATAAAGAAAAGAAAATGGATATTATTCAAGAGATGAAAAATCTAAGCAAAGGAAAATACTTCAATCTTAAGAGCAAACAATCATAATATATTCGGCACATTTGGAAGGGATAAAATCCAAAATTAATTATACTTAAACAGGAGAATTTGAAGTAAACATTGTAACCCCTCTATATTGTTCATCATAGGGATGGTGCCAATGGGGAGGCTAGTGGTAGTACCCGGCACTATTTGACCCAACTATTCGGTGTAGGGCATATTAGGGACGGCACAAGAGGGAGGCTAGTGGTAGTACCTCGTGCCCCTTCCCAACTCCACCGGATAGGGAGCAAATAGAGTATAGAGCATAAGAAAGTAAAAATGAAAGACAAAGTAAATGAAAATATATAAGAAGAATCAATTCAATTTCTTTGTCACTTGGAAACACACCTTAAGGATGAAATCAATGCAAGATTATATTTAAATAGGGGGAGTTTATTTGAAAAGAATTGATTTTGATCCTTGACATGCTTGTTCTTAATATCTTAATGCATGACTTAACACACATGTATTTTGCATGATGCTTTAAACTATGGGTTCTCAATGGGTTGTAATGTTCCATGATTGAATAATTTGATTGAATGTTGAAATGCTACATAACATCTTTTGTTTGATCCTATTGAAAAGAAATTTCAGATTTGTCATTCACAATCATTGTTAAAATCTGAAAGCTAAATAAAAGAGATTCATTCACAATCATTGTAGAAAGGAGAAGAGAAGAATATCTCTATTTAGGAAGAATAAATTGATTTTGATCTATCTTTCTACTCGCCTAACTTTGATACATAATGTCCTAATACTTATTAAAATATCCTTTATTTTGTATCAAAACTCAAAATTAAACACAAAGAAGATCTGAAAGTGCTTTAATGTTATTGAAATATGTATTTTTCAATCGTAATAATTTAAGATGAGCCACAATGTGAAAGATACATATCTCAAATTATGACTTAAAAGGGCTCCATTGAAAATCTTTATGAAATTCAGAATTTGAATGATTACTAAATAAAATGTTAATGTAAGAAAAACAGAATTATTTTGATTGCTCCCGATACGCATCCAAAACATATCATTTCTTATCTTCAAAATTACTAATTTTGATTCAAATGATGTGTCTTACGATGATCTTGATTGCAAGTAAATATTTTTAAAAATATATGACTTTATTTTAATATTTAAAAATTTATTGAGCTTCATGTATACATTGCTGAAAAACTGTGATTAAGAAATTGAGTTCTATAAATACACATACCTCAATGATCATCTATATGTTTTTCTCTCCTACATTCTTAGAAACTATCATCAGAATATATATATATAGAGTGAATACTATTAAATTTTGAATAATTCTAGGTCACTCTACATTCTCGATAACATAGAATTTCAGTTTATTCACGTTTATTATTAAATTCTGAAATTCAACCAAAGAAAAGATGATTAAAGAAGAATGCATCTTTTGAGGGGGGCTGTAGATATTCAGTATCTTATCCTAAAGAAACCTTTATTTTGATGCATACTTTGAATTTTATGGATTGATTTTGATGAACCTCCTTATAGTTGCAAGACATGCTTTAATTTCCTTGAGATGAGTTCTATCAAGGTTGTCTTATCTCAAACCTTGAGTCTTATGAAAATAAGCTGAA
>NW_024069854.1:0-27273 GCF_009389715.1 Phoenix dactylifera
TGTAAAAATGGAACTTCTTCCTTTATCTGGAGGATACATTTATTCTTTTCTGTTACCATAAGTTCGTATCAACTTAGCAGGGCCGAGACAACTTAAACATCCTTGGCTTTTTCTTACTCTATTTGGATGAAAACAAATTGCGCTTCAGTTATTCTAGTTGCAATATTCCATAACTCCATATGACTGCGTATGTGTATTATCAATGCTCCTCTGTGTATGACTATGTATCTGATTGAATACTGAAATGCAATTCCACTGATCTGACTCTCTTAATGTTTGTAGCTGTACTGCATGTTTGACTGCATGCCATTTGAGTTGGTCTCCCATGGCAAACTGTTACTTTGTTCTCATATCTTATTGCATATTTTACAGGGGTTATAATATTGGAGTTCGATTGATTGATGAATTTCTAGCCAAGTCCAATGTATCCAGATGTGTTGACTTCAAGGAAACAGCTGATATAATTGCAAAGGTGTTTTTCAGATTAACTATCTTGATATGTGTTTGAAGATTTGCACATATACGGTTATTTGAATTTGCAATTGAACACACTCAGTCGACATTTCCATTTGATTTGAGCATGATCTCTCTCTGTCTCTCTCTGTATCTCTCTCTCTATAAGCTGGTTTTTGCTCATCTGTAGACATACATTATAGAATTTGGTTACATGAACCATTTTTTGGTTTAGTTTGCATCTCTCATTTATGTAGAAGTATTTCGTTTTTATAAGTGAGTTGCTTGAATTATTGCTCCCATCATGTTAGTGTAGATTTCGCTTCTCTTCACTCTATCTCTTGCATAAAATCAAACTAATAATTCTTCGCTGGTTCCTGATCTGGAAGCTTCCTATCCTATTTTGTAGAAGATTTCATGATCTCCATCATACATTTGGTTCATTTAAGTATGCTAATCTCATTGGTTCCCACTAATTACTCGCTGCTGATTTGACCACTCTTGTATCTATAATTTATGCTCACACAGTGACAGTTGCGATCAGCTCAAGGCTTTTGGTTGGCTTTATGATAGTTTTTCACACTGATGCATTGATGGTCTTGTCACCAGAACTTTGGTGATGCTTATTCTGCTTGTAAGATTTGCATACTCCATAACTTCTTCAATCTTCACCATCCATGATTGTTTTTATAGTTTGACACTTATATTCTCCGAGACATATCCTCATCATCTGTGATAATTGCACCCACAGCTTCACTAGAATCATTATTTGGGCCTTAGGTAACTTCTTCTCAAATCTCTTGTAGTTCAAAATAGTGCTTAACAGTAAAACAATCATAGATCCATTAATTCGCAATAAATCATTAGTTTCATAATATCGTATGTTTGATTCTTAATTTTAAGAAAACATGATATCATCAATATTTAATACTATTTTTATATTTTCACAATACCAAAAAATAAGTAAAAATTTGAAAATTAGTAAGGAGTATAAGACTTACCTCTTTCATCTTAGACCATCAAACTTCATTAGGCAATTTAGTTAATCTTATTAAATACATTAAAAGCGAGATTAATTTCTATTCGAATTAAAATAATAAAGAAAGGAGATGGTTGGTCGGGTGACAGTCTTCGGCGGTTCTAGTTGGTCAGACCTGATCGATTCGATCAATAAATCATAAGGCATGGACTCGATCAGGCTAAGGTTAATCAATATGGTCCATTAATGAAAGTTTCAAGGACACTTAACAGGCCAGGCTGATCGATCTAGTAGGCAACTCGGGCACCAGGGCAGATTAGGGCCCTTTACAGGGGTCAACTCGGGTTCACAGATAGGTCGACAGGATCCGATACTGGGTTTCTTAGATCTTCTAGAGAGAAAGTAGAGAGAGAAAGTGGAGAAAGGAGAGAAAATAGAGATAAAAATGGATAGGAGAGAGAAGGTGGAGAGAGAGATGGCTCTCTCTCTCTTCTCTTCTTTCTTTTTTCTTCTTTCTTTCTTCTTTCTTGGAAGCAAGTGGGTGGCTCAAGGTGGCTGCCGCGGTCGAGGTCCAGTAGGTGATAGTCGGAGGCGGTGGAGGGCAATGTTGGGCAGGGTGGCAACGGCGGCCGGCAACAATCAACCCCAAAACAGTGCCGAATAGGGGGCAAGGGCTCGGTGATCTCGGATCCCAATCTGCTCGTCGGCGATTGGGAGGTCCGGCTTTGGCCAGGGGCCGATGTAGGGAAGGGCTAAGGCCCTCGACGAGGGATGCGGTGACGGTGGTGGTCGGAAGAAGTGAGCTGAAACAGAGCTCCCCGTGCCGGAAGGATTCTGGCAATTTGTCGGCTCTAATCCAAGGGAATGAAAGCCAAAGCACTAAGAAAGAAAGAGGAAATGAAGAACTCATACCTCGGTCTGGCGAGGCTTTTCACGGCTCTTTTTGGCCAGGAAACGAGGAAGAAGGCTCGGAGAAGAAGCTTGGAATCGGCAACTATTCTTGACAATTTTCGGTGGAGGAAATCCAAGGAGGAGGGAGGTTAAATAGGCGAAGTCTTCGAGTCTTAGATATACTCAGATTGCCCTAGGAGTCCTCGATTTTCGCCGGATTCGGAGGAGGAAGAAGACTTCTATCGGAGTCTTCTTCTCTGCTGCTTTGTGCCACAGGGCACAATGTGGCTTTGGGATCGGAGTCTTCAGGCCGGCCCACAGGCCCAAGGCAAGTTCGGGCCGGTCATTGGACCGGGCCCTCACACATATTATCTCCTAAAGTTGCTAGAGCATGGACATTTCTACTTGACAAATAAAGCCTATGCTTTTCTTTTTGCTTCACTTTCCCATTTACACTGTTGAGTACAAGTTAACCTTTTCTTTTCTTTTTGCTTCACTTGACAAATAAACTACTTTTCTTTTAGGAATTATAATGGTGGAAGCCAGGCCAAATGCTAGAGTGACTAGTGTGTGATAATACTTAGTTGGCGATACCTTCATATTTGGATCCTATTCTTTCTTTCTAAATGATTACTTAGCAGGTCAAGTTCTTGTTAGGTAATCCACTGGTTGTTCAGCGTCATTCTTGTGGTGATAAGATTTGTTAGGGCTATTACCCCCCCTGATGAAGCATTTGGTTTTTTGGTGTCACGTGAGTTGTCTTCAGGTTATTTTGGTTCTGATTTATTTGAACGTTGCTTCATCTTTGTGCATTTGGTTCATTGTTGTTGTGGACTATATCTTGTTTGATTTTGCCTCCTGAAGGGCTGAGGTTTGCATTCTGATGAATGAGCCAACAATTTTCAGTTAGCTATTATGGTATAGAAAACAAAAATAATTGATAATTCTTGATTGTGCTGAGGTTAAAAATAGTTGCATCATCCTTCCTACCAATAATATGCTCAGACTCATTAATGAGGTGAATAGCATATGGCTTTGATTGGCTTGTATGTAAGAATAAGTTGACTATGAATATAGATGGTTCAGATGGAGCTATACAATGAATTTTCGTTGAAGCCTTATTAGCCTATCTTACATTTTCTTTTTGGCTTGTCTTGAAATATGTTTCTTTCACAGACATGCAGTCTTAGTTCAATACTAGTCTCCCGCAACATTTTGTGAATACGTTATTTGTTACAGGCCTAATAGTGCTCCTGAAACAGGTTGGTTTCAAAATGTTCTTAGGGGTGACTGCTACTGTGACCAACTGGAATGCTGAGGGGACAACTTGCAGCCTCGTTTTGGAGGATAATCCCTTGGTAGACTTTGTGGAACTTCCTGATACATGCCAAGGTCTTCACTACTGTAACATCTTGAGTGGGGTTCTAAGAGGTGCATTGGAGATGGTTGGTTTCTTACTTTTAATTAGCTTCCCTTTTTTATTCCAGCTTGTCACAGCATCTCAGCTTCTATCTTACTTTTCTTGTTTAACACACATCATGTTTTTGTTGTCATAAGTTTTTTTTTCTTTTTATGGTACAAAGGGTGCTGAGTGCTTTAGAAGCCTGTTTCCACTATACCAGATGCTGGTGCTTTCACCCCATCTTAAGATTGGTATCTACTATCTATCGGTAGTGCTATTCTGTTGAAGTTAACTACTGAAAGTCAATAAGAAATTCATTATTCAGACAGTAAGCAGGTAGAGCTATTAACGGGCCGAGCTGCTCGGGCTCGGGTTGGGCCGCTCGGTAAAAGTCCGGCTTGAGCTCAGCTCGTTAGTCAAACAACGAGCCCGAGCCCAAAATGAGGCCCGTTTAAATCTGAGCCCGAGCTCGAGCTGAGCCCAAGTAGCTCACGAGCCCAAATGAGGCTCAGTCCAATTAACAATTTAATTGGTCCCAATTAAACTTGGACTCAACCCAATTAAATTTTATTTGGCTTAATCAATTTAAATCCCAATCTGATTGAACCCAGTTGGATTTAAATCAGACCCAACCCGAGCTAACCCAAATCCATTTAATTTCTTTTAATCAGATTGGATTGGTTCGGGTTCGGACTTAACCCGTTAATTCGAACCCAACCCGTTAACCCATTCCCTCCTGCTCTTTCTTTTTCTTTTCTTCTCCTTTTTTCTCGGTTTCTCAGAACCTTCCAGCGAGGCCCCTTCTTTCTTCTCCCTTTCTCCCCCTTTCTTTCCTCTCTTTCCCGACTCATCCTTCCCGTTCTAACGCGGCAGAGGAGGGGAGGAGAAGTCCTCCTCCATCGGCGAATTAGGGAGGGAGTCCCTGCGCATGGGAGGGTCGGGCCACGGCCAGTGGCGCCCGCGGTCGAGCCTGCACCTACGGCCGTGCCTGTGGCCGACGCCCTTGCCGGCGGTGCTCGCGGCCGAAGCTGGCCGCCGCCCGCACGCGACGACGAACCGGTGAGTCCTCTTTTCTTTTTTCTTTCTTTCTTTCCTTCTTTCTTCTCTTCTTCTTCTTTTCTTTCTTTCTTTCCTTCCTTCGTTCTTCTCTCCGACGACGAACTAAGCTCGGGGATGGGGATGGGGATGGGGCAGGCTCGGGCTCGGGCTCGCGCATGGGTTCGGGCTCGGGCAAACGAGCTTTACGAGCTCAAGCCCGAGCCTTTGCTATGCTAAGCAATCCTGAGCTCGAGCCCAATATAGAGCTCGGTACCGAGCCCGAGCCCGAGCCCGAAATTTTGTGAAACGAGCCAAGCCAAAGCCGAGCTCGGGCTCGGCTCGGCTCGGCTCGTTAACAGCCCTAAAGCAGGTTCCTCTAGATGGAGTGTAAAATCTATCTAGATAAAGTAACTTATTTTGCATATTAATTGGTATCTTGATAATGCAGTTCAAATACAATTTTAGCAACTATATTCTCTGAAGGGAAAAGTGTTCCTCATTTGATGAATAGGCAATAACATATCATCTCTCTTTAGCTAGCATTATTTCATACGATGAGTATGCCAGGATAATTTCTAAGATTGATGAAGATTATATGGGTTTGCCAATAGGTAGCAGTTTGAAATACAAACTCAAATTTTTGTCATCATTATGTTTAATGTCAAGAGCATAATCGGTTTGCTTTCTTATATATCCCTACAGACAGTAGATGTGTTATACCTTTCTAGAAGAGGTCATCCCTTTCTTTATCCTGTATTCTCTGTATCTTTCCAAGAATTGAAGAGGGAAGGTCTTGGTAATTTCCCCTTGGATGACTACAGTATGTCAAATTGTGAAGTGGAGATTAGACATTTGCTCTCCAAATTTTAGTTCAGCTGCTGAGACTTGCAAAATTTTACTTAAGACATAAAATACTTCACATGGTTACAATTACTGCTTGCCCAAGATTATTATCATTACATGAATGTATCATGAATTGTATAACGTTATATGGTTCTGTATGCACTCTATTTTGTTTGTTGTTTAGAGTGATCTGCTGCTGTTGATTTAGGTGTCAATGAAGACTGAAGTCACCTGGGTTCGGGATATGCTTACATGGTGATGATGCATATGAGCTGCAAGTAAAACTTGTAAAGCAAGTTCCAGAGGAGTACCCATACAAAGATGATGACTAACTTGATACTGTGCAACCACAAGTTCTTTTGGTTCTCTTATAATCATCTATATTTGTACTTGTGATATTAGTTCTGCCAACTTCTTTGAAGACGTTTCCCTTTAACATGATATAGAAAGAAATGGTTTGATGTTATTCTTTGCTCATTTCTCGAACATTTTATAGTTAATTCTAGGTCAAGCCCCATTACCCCTTTAATTTATAAAGCCAGTTGTTCTCCAAAGCTCCACTCATTTGAGCTCATTAGCAACTATTCTTTTTATCTCACAGATGGGAGTGATAGATCAAATTAATTAAGCTGGGTTAATAGCATGATACCAAAATTAGTGCATATTATGTTAGTAGTTGTGTGCACATACTGCCAAAACTAGTGTACATTAAGCCAATTTTTACTGTTATTTTGTGTTTGAACTACTACATATATAGCTTGCATTAGTGCATATAGTGATAGAACAATATGCAAGAACTATTGGAGTTTTTTCAAGAAATTGAAAATTATATTTCGGTAATCTGAAAAACAGAAGCTTTTTACAATTCCAAAAAAGATAGAGATTACGATCCTAAAAAATATTATAAAATCACATATTTTGGTGGTATTTTAGTATGTCCATTAATAGGATGAAAAAAAGTGGATGACTTTCAATAGTATATTTTGATGTTATTTTGATGTGAGCATGAAAAACTTATTAAATTTTAGGTTTTATAAATATTTCAAGATATTACCAAAACATGATCAACTTTACAGAAACATGTTCAATTGTTCGGATTTTCAAATTATATTCATATTATGTTTTTCGGCAATATCGTAATTACTAGTATTTATTTGTTCATTTGCTTGATTCATAGCTTACGGGAAATCAAAAATCATTTGATTTATGAGTTTTAGGTATTTTAAGTGATACAGATTATGACAAATGATGTGATACTTTGAGTTGGATGGCTATTATAGATTTTTTTTAAAATATTTAATACTAATATTAATTCTAGCTATTTTCTAGCAAACCATAGACCTAAGGCATGCTATTATGTGTTAAAATTTTTGTATCCACTTAATACACAGGTGGTGGACCTGTATACATGATATTTTATGAGTTTTGCATGAAAATTAACAGTCATTTTTTCACATATTTTCATCTGTTTGACCACAACAACCTCAACCATGGGCATGACCACTTTACATATGATCAACCATGGAGCCCTATTTTTGCAAGAAGGCTATAATAAGAATTGAGAAGAAATTTAAGGTCGATTGACACTAACTCTAGAACACATAATGCAATAGCCTTGTTTTCATGAGTTCACATGCTTGTCCATATAATAAATTAATTAAAATAAACATGTTTTGCACTTTGCTTTAAGATATGCCACTTAAAATATATAAGCTTTTAGTGTCAACTAGTGTAGTTGAGGATAGTCCCAACAACCTAGATTCAAGTCCCACCCCCATCCTGTTTTGGCTAGGTTTTCTCCCGTGCTAGTTCTTAAAAAAAGATTTTGATTGCTAATGTCGATTTACCCCAGGGCAGAATTAACAGTGATTCTCGTATTGGTTCTAATAGTTTTGAGATAGAGAGAGGGCTAAGAAATAATGATAGTGGTAGTTAAGGCCGCAAGTGGATTGTATTGAAGAAACATGGATATCGATCACTAAGTGACATGATTTGAAGATAATTTTTATTTTAGTAATAAATGCTACGTAGTTAACCATCAATTTTTATCGTTAAAGATAATTTATACATGATTAATTCAGATCGCATTGGTAGTAATTTTTACATGTTTGGTTGTTTTGTTGTCTTGTATAATCTATTTAGTATGTACATAACCAAATTTTATATTTATTAAATAAAATACTTCTTCTTTGTTTATGTTTGGGTTATTCCTAAACCAATATAAATGGAAAATGCAATGAACTAATTAAATAAATTATAAATCCAATTTGCTTCAACTTGAATGGTAATGGATTATGGCTCCAATTTAAATTTCTATCCCGTTCAATAACAGATTGGACTTGGATTATGCCAAACATTGACCCAATCCGACAATATATGACCTTGGTGGTAATTACATATAATGGTTAGTGGAGTGAGAGAGGGTAGGAGAACACTGACCAGAGGGAAATATAGTATAACTATTTTTATGAGTAGAGTTATATGGCTTTAATTGGGAGCAAATACATAGGTTGTTTCTTTAAAAAATGATAGTTTTTTCTTAGATTATATTTGCACTACAGTATTTTTATCATTTGAGCATGCCATGAATACAATCTTTTTCTACAACTTCTTCTTTGTTGCAACAATGATAGATATTAAATAATCAAAACATCTTGCTACATATATTACTACCTCATAAAAGTATTATTTTCTAGAAGAGATAACTTATTGGCTTTCGATGGAGCAAAATAGCTCGACCAGTTTTAATTGTATAGTGTTGTCTTCAAAATTCACTATGACCTAGCACATGTAATGCACATATTATTTTATCTTTAGTAAAAATAAAACTTGCATACATGAATAATAAATACTAGAAAAAAGACTCAAACCTTAGATCTTATGGTTAGCAACCATAAGGAGAAGGAAAAATGTACGGATAGAATGTGGGATAGGGAGAGGCAGTATAAAGAAACCCATAGGATGAGAAAGTGGGGTGGGGGAATATAGATAGGCAGGACATTGTCATGGATACATAATGATGCATAATAGGAGTTGGCATTATATAGTACTAGAATGTGGCATGTGTGATGCATATATTATTTTAATTTTTGATAAAAATAAAATTTATGTAAAGAAATAATAAATGCTGGAAGAATAACTCAAATCTTTGATCTTGTGGTTAAACATGAAAAATAAAGAGGTGGAAAAGAAGTTAGATGTGAAAAGGGGAGGGGGGGAACATGGATGATAAGACAAGCATCATGCACTAGCACATCATGGGAGTTTGTGTTACTATCAGCCACTGAGTGCAATATTACCTATTAACAATGTCAAACTAGAGCACTTTATGAAGCATGATACTAAAAATATTTATCATTATGAAAATACATCTAACAAGAATAAATAAATGACTACGACACTAAGAATGAGAATATGTATCACCCTTTGCTATTTGAGTGGGGGGATGGAGGTTTGGTTTTGGTTGGAGTTCGCCCATGCGGGTGGATATAGGGTAGAAAAGTAGAGATCAGAATGTCCTAATAGAGAAAGAGAGAGAGAGAGACCAATGATGTTAATATATAATTCTAACATAAACTTCCATAGATCCTTCATATTAGTTATATCATCCGACTTCTCTAGGCATAGTCATCAAAGTATACAATTGAAAGAGAGAATTTTGTGTCTGCAACACTATTTTCTTTAATATTGGTGAATTTTTTTTATTAAACTTGAAATATCAATGCATGCAACTGCAAGGTGCTTGCTTGGACGGTACCATCCTTTTTTGCTTATACAAGAGAATGGAGATTAGATTCTGATTAGAATCAACCTTCAAGGGTGGGGTGGCTATAGGATAGAAAAGGACATGTCTTGAGTCGTCGTGCACGGTTGATCCAATACATGGCTACGATGCATTGATTATAAAGCATCCTCGAGCGGTATCTTAACTCCACACTTCTCCTTATTCAAGGTTCTTACTATAATAATATTCAAGGAGACTAATAATATTCAGGGGACTAGGAGAGTCCACCATTATGCCACTGCCTCCTTTGCAGGTAGATGGTTTTACTAGTTAGGATTATAGGCTACCTAATGATATCTCACCCCACCATCTATTCGGATAACAAACTCCATTCCATCCTCAACCCATCTCTAGTTAACCATTGTTAGATTTTACATGCATGGCACATGTGACTAATAAAAAGTAATATATTTTGGCTGAAAAAAGGAACAAAAAGGAGAAATCGAAGGAACCCTAAACCCAATTGTTGCCTCTCCCCAGTCCACCACCGGACCTCAACTCCATCTTGTAGGCCTTCTCCCTCCTCAAAGCCAACCCCACCGCCTCGACTCCATTGCCGAACTTTGAGTTATATGCGAAGATTTAACATCATCCAATGTTAAGCATCCAACCTTTTTGATAAGAGCAATAGGGTTCTCTCTTCTACCACTAAAAAGAAATGAGTTCCTATTTTTCAGTATATACCATAATAAAATAGAAGATAAAAGGTAAAACAGAATTCTTATCTCGAAATTCTGTTCTTAACCATTCATACGTAGGCTAGGCCCAGCTCAAGTGTTTGGAGATCTACAACTTGATTATGTTCTGCAAGTCATGTATTAAGCTTGTTGTACCTTGAAAACCATATACTATCCTCCATATCTTGCAACCTTTTGCTCTAGGATGTTGGATAAATATAGCAGTTAATTATCATGAGACTGTAAAAAAGTTATTTGAATTGGTTTGCTTGAGCTTCCTCCTCCTAACAATTTCTAATGTGCTCATTTCAATAATAGAATTCATTTGAAATGATAAAAAAGAAAATTCATCAATATCTTGGCAATATTATAGTCAACAAGATGTACAAGATCATTGGTAAAAACCTTTATAACCATGAGTCTAGCCAAATCTATTGTGTTTGCTTCTTTATTTGTTATTTGGTTTCTTTTCTTTAATTTTTGTTCACTTGTACATGACCCAAAATCTGTTACACAACGTGTGACAAATGTATACATGCACCTAGAATTAATGAGATATATTGTTCCTTTTTCTATATCCAAATAGTGGACCTTTATTGGTAGAATTTATTTACTCGTGACAAGATACTTTGCCATGATATAAACCTTGACTGTGGCTACAATATGCTTTTATTTTTTTAAAAAATTGGAACTATGGATATGACTACAATTATCTATTCTGCTTCTGCTTTTTCTTATTTAATTGATATAATTGCTAACTTGTAATTTGATTCTTTCTTACTAGAAACTAAGCTATAATATTTATGATTAACACTACAGTTATAGAGAGATCTAGTTACACTCCTCAAGTGTTGGAGATGCTATTTCCCTTACCACTAATGGAGGTTCCATTTATATTGATAGTGATGGAGAAGTGGAGGCTACATCTCTCAACTCTTATGGAGATCAAGTGGATAAAATTGAGAAGTCTTCTGCTGTTATTTTAAAGTGTGATATGGCAAGTGAAGACTTATAAGGGCAGGTTGTGCATAGTAACGAGGTGGCCTACAAATTATACTGTGACTAACTTGCTTTTTAGTGTTGCAAGAGAGAAGCAATATTACTTCACCAAGATAAACAAACTTATGTAGGACTATGATTGCTCAAAGGAAGGACTGAAGGATCTTTGCCTAATGAGACAAATTACACTCAACCTGATACGAGAACTAATTGCAAAGCAATGATTCATTTTACAGCTGCTGAGCAAGGGTAATGGAAAATAACTAGGTTGGTTTCTGAATACAATCATGAGTTGGCTAAACCTGAGGAGAGGCATTTTTTAAGGTTTGCACAGTCTCTAACTTCTGAGAAAGCTGGTGTAATTGATTCAATGGTGAATATAGGAATCCAAACAATTGGTGCCTACTCCTATATGGTTGAAGAAGATGGTGGAGTTGAAAATGTGATGTTTTCAAAATATAAGTGTTACAATTATGTCAATATTCAGAAAATGATGCATATTGATGTCGGAAACTCTAAGTCTAGTAAGCCATTTCAAGCATATGACAAATCAGGAGGGCATGTTTTATTAAGATGTGCAAGTTGATTAGAAGGCTAGATGTTCAACTTTTTTTGGAGGGACAGGAGATCTAGAATCAACTATAATTGTGTTGTCCCTAGAGGGTCAATTTTGATGATGCAAAACAATTGAGTCAAAAGTTGGCTAATTTATTGCTTTGAGTTTAATCAATAAATTTTAGAAAGCAAAGAAGAAAGTCTTCAGTTACTCTCAAGTAAATATCATCTATTTCAAGCTCCACATCAAGAAGCTGAACTCTAAAAGGCCATAAAAATATTTCTTGAAAGCTTAGATACAAATATAGAAGATTTCATTCTAAGCTACCTCAAGAGTCGACCTTAAGCTTGCAAACAGTCGACCCCAGCACATTATCGCTGACTGATATGCCTTCACGTGCCGACTCCAGCAGATTGCAAGTTGACACCAGAACAGTCTCAGAGGACAGACGGAAAGCCATGAAATTATTATATTGATGAGTCAACCCATAAAGTATACGAGCCAACTCCAGTTTAACAAGAGTCGACCTTAGAAAAAAAGCAAGTCGACGGCTAAATCACCACGATAAAAGACAAAGAACTAGAAAAATTATTGCATTGGTGAGTCAACCCATGAAATTCACGAGTTGACTCTAGTCAAACTAGAGTCGACCCCAAAACGACTACAGTGGAAAAACAGAAAGTAGTGAAACTTAGTCTGTTGAAGAGTCGACCCCTGAAAGCAATAAGTCGATCCCAGTCATCTGACGAGTCAACCCCTGAACTGAGACATCCAACTCTACAAGTGCCACACACGAAAGATAAAGTGTAGCAAAAATAGAAGCAAGCTTGAGACAACCTTGAAGTTCATGAGTCGACTCCTAAAAATCTCAAGTCGACCTTAGAAAATGGCAAGTCAATCCTTCTGTGCCTGACAACAGTAATTGCTATTTTTTTATGAATCAGAACGACTGTTTTCATCTCACAACGTCTTTAATACCTGTATAATAGCTAGAAACGTGTTCCAACCATCTCTAAATATTATAAATGCATGGGAACACTAAAAAAAAATAAGAGCTCAAGTATTACAAAGAAAAATCCACTAGAGCTAGAAAGAGAAAACAGAAAAAGAGATCTTGAAAGATAATATCATTCAAGGTTTTCATTGTGAGCTGAAAGATCACATCTTCAACATCTAAGAAGTTGGTGAAGAGCCTTAAAGAGCATTCAAAGCAAACCAACAAAGTCAAGCTCCATTTATTATTTTGTATTCAATATTTAGAAGTTGTACTTTATTATGCTTAAATTGTTCATACTTTGCTGTAACAAGCTTCAAAGATTGAAACTTAGGAAAAAAGTCCATCTAAACTTATAATTAGATTGTGAATGTTTTAGTTGATTTCCTAAAAGTCAACTGGGTTTATTGTGATCCCAAAAAACAAATGGTGTAGATTTTGGTTGATTATCTAAAAAAATCAACTAGATCAATTGTAAACCCAGAAAGCAATCAGTTAAAAGTTTTAGTTGATTGCCTGAGAAAATCAATTGGATTTGGTTGTGAACCTAGAAAATCACTGTGCTATAATATAAGTTATAGACTATAGTAAAATTTCTAAGAAGCAAGTCTTGGAGATTGGATATTGGTGCAGAATTGGCACTAAACTACTACAAATTCTGTGTGTTTGCATTGCCTATTTTACTTGTGTCGATTTTCTTGTATATTTACTTAAGTATTCATTTGCTGAAATCAATATTCATTTGTTAAGCATCTAATTTTGCTATATTTAGTTAAAGTTTTGAAAAATCCAATTCATCCCTCCTCTTGAGTCGCATAATTGGGCAACAAGTGATATCAGAGCTTGATACTCAAGCTACTCATTGACCTAACCATCAAGAGTTAAGGATCTATAGCTGCCCCTGTTGGAACCTCTCTCGCCAAGGATAAATCCAAACAGGCCTCCACTTTTCAATGACTTAAATTATACTTATTAGAAATCATGCATGCACATTTTTATTCGAGCACTAGACTATGACATGTAGAGTGTCATAGTTAATGGAACCCACTAAGATTGTTGATGGTGTTTCTCTTTCCAAACCCAAAGGAAAATGGGATAAATCAGATAAAAAGATGACACAACTGAATGGTATGTCCATGAGTGTTCTTTACTGTTTTTTAGGTGCTAAGTGAATTCAATTGCATATCTATTTGCTCTTCTGCTAAAAAAATCTGAGATAGGCTCAAAGTAACTCATGAAGGCACTTACTAGGTTAAAGAGTCTAAAATCAATATGCTTGTACATAACTATAAGTTATTTAAAATGGAGTCCAGTGAGTCTATTTATGATATATTTACTCATTTTACAAATATCATTAATGGCCTTAAAAGTCTTGATAAATTATATTCTAACAGCAATTTGGCGAGAAAGATTCTCAGGTCATTGTTAAGAATGAGGGAGGCCAAAGTCATAGTCATCCAAGAAGCAAAGGACCTCAACATACTTGCTCTAGAAAAACTGTTAAATTTGTTGAAGACTCACGAGCTATCTACAAAGCAAAACCTTGAAGAAGAGGAATCAAAGAAAAGAAGGACCATTGCTCTCAAATCAAATACGTAAGAAGAAGATGAGAGTGAGGAATCTAAAGGGAATGAGGAGATAGCTCTGATAACGAGAAAGTTCAGAAGGTTGATAAGAAGAAAATGACAAGGAAAAAGACCGTTGGCTAACGAAGAGCCGAACAAAGAGAAAGATAAAGAGCAGCCGCTAATATGCTACAAATGCAAGAAACTAGATCACTATAGAGCAAACTACCCACTACTGAAGAAAACTCAGAAAAAGCTAAAAAAGATAGCAATGTTTCGCTACATGGAGTGATAGCAACGAATCAAGCTCAGAAGAAGAAACTCAAAAAATTGGAAACTTATGCCTTATGGTTCATAAGGATAAGATAAGTTTTGAACCCTTAAATAAGTTTACTTTTGATGAACTTTATGATGCTTTTTATGATTTATTAGATGAAACTTAAAAAGCTTAGTCGAAGAAATAACGAACTAAAGCTGAAAAATCAAAATATGATAAATGAAAATGAAAATATGTTAAAAGCAAAGTAAACATTATTGCAAGAAAATCAAAACTTAAGTAAAGAAGCAAATAAGTTAAAACCAATTGTAGATAAATTCACTTTGAGTTCTGACAAATTAAACATGATTTTAGATAGCCAACAAGCTGTATTTGATAAAGCAGTATAACCCACTGTTAAAACAAAAATCTTTAAAGAAAATGCTTATCAAATCTTCTAGCTATCAAACAAGAAAGATAACATGGTTTAAATGTGGTAATATCGGGTACAACTACTTTACCTATAATGATGAAGGAAATAACTTGCATGGTAAAGTTGATATTAAAAAAATTTGGATTCCAAATGGAACTACAATAGCTAACCTGCAAGGACCCAAAAGAGCTTGGGTACCTAAAATGAAAACTTAATTTTTGTGATTCAGGTGTGTCTAACAGCCCATGGAGTAAACAAAAAATGGTACTTGGACAATGGGTATTCTAGACATATGACAGGGGATGAATCTCAATTCATTTTTTAAAAGAAAAGAAGGAGGGGTGGTCACCTTTAGCGACAACGGCAAAAGGAAGAACACTAGAATTGGCAAAATCAGTATCACTTCTTGTGCATTTATTGAAAATATTTTGCTAGTAAATGGTCTTAAGTATAATCTCTTTAATATTAGCCAATTATGAGATAAAAGTTTTAAAGTTACTTTTGAATCCTCCATATATATTATTTCTAATCCCAATGATGGTGGCATAAGTTTATAGGCCATAGGCATGGTAATGTATACTTGGTCAATTTTGACCATTTATCTATAAAAACCTTGCTATGAATGCTAAAATCAGTGAGACTAGTTGGTTATGACATCACAGATTAGCTCATGCTAGTATGGACCTTATCTCAAAATTAGCTAGAAAAAAATTAGTTATAGGCCTACCTAAATTAGCTTGGAGAAAGATAAATTCTATGATGAATGCCAACTAGAGAAACAAACTAGAGTTTTTTTTTAAAGATCTAAAAATATGGTTTCAATTTCTAAGCCGTTAGAACTTTTACATATTAATTTATTTAGGCCAACAAGAACTTCAAGTTTTAGTGGCAAGCATTTTGGTTCCTTTTTGCAATTTGTTCAAATATCATCTTGTGGTGGTTAACTCCTTGATTGTAGCTAGCACAGAACACAATGTAGACCAAAGTATTTTATCTTCATGGTATGTGTTGGGGGGAAAAATAGACCACCCCACAAGTACAATTAAAGCACTCAAATCTGACAGCAAGCCGAGCTCAAAAGGCTGCCGAGCTCAGAAGGCCGAGCACAGAAGGCTGCCGAGCTCAAAAGGCTGCCGAGCTCAGAAGGCCGAGCACAGAAGGCCGAGACCAGAAGGCTGCCGAGCACAGAAGGCTGCCGAGCTCAGAAGGCTGCCGAGTTCTGAAGGCTGAGCACAGCAGGCCGAGACCAAAAGGCTGTCGAGTTCAAAAGGCTGCCGAGCTCAGAAGGCCGAGCTTAGGAGGCCGAGCTCAGAAGGCCGAGCTCAGAAGACCGAGACCAGAAGGCCGAGACCAGAAAGCTGTCGAGCTCAGAAGGCTGCCGAGCACAGAAGGCTGCCGAGCACAGAAGGCTGCCGAGCTCAGAAGGCCGAGCACAGAAGGCTGCCGAGCTCAGAAGGCCGAGCACAGAAGGCCGAGCTGACCTCAGAAGGCCGACCTCGTCGTCTATATGCTGCGGCCATGCTCTGCAGCAGCTTCACCACACCATGCTTTACTTGCCGGCCATACCACGATATATCAATCAGGGACCATACCCTGCTTCGACTGTCAACACCTCACCATTCCCAAGAATGTACTGCACTGCATGCTACAAGCAAGCTCTGGCTGCACGCCATCTCCTCCCATGATGGAAACGGGCCATCCACGGCATTTTATTACTTCACACGCCCACGTCCAATCATGACGGTAATCCATTAATTCGTCCAGTCACATCACAGGTAACCCTACCACTCTCTCTATAAAAGGGGAGCTTCTCCCTCTAAAAAGGAGGCTGGAGGCTTCTTCCTCCCGAGAGAGGCTTCGGACTTCTACATACAGTCCCTCTCCTTCTCCAAAATTAAGCCCCCCTCTGACTTAAGCATCGGAGGGCCGGCGCCGGAAACCCCGACCACCGGCTTCCTGCGTCTCCCGAAGAGAGTCGTCCGCCGCCGCACCACCAGCCGGAGCTTCTCCTCCTCAGCCGGACCACCTCCCCTTGCCGTTCAAGCGTCGGAGCTCCTCCTCCTCAGCCGACGGCCGCCCCCGGGTCCAATTTCCAGCAACAGTTAGCGCTAGAGGAAGGGACCGAGTTGCGGCCATGAAACTAAGGAGCAGAGGAGTCTTTAACGCCTCTCGGCATCATGCTCCAAGTTCCGAACGCTCAGTCCAGAATTCACCACCAAGATCTCTGGTAGATCAAGTTCTACAAGTCCAACCTGAGCACTTCGACGCGCTAGTGCAGCAAGTCCAAGCGCTAGCCATTGCAGCCCAAAGCCTGCAACAAGTGGAGGCCCCTCCTGTGCCGCCTCCACGAGTTCATGTTAAGCAGAGGAAGAAACTTTCCCCCGAGCCATCTCAAATCAGGCATGGCTCCCGCTGCAACGACGTATGTGGGGGCAACCAGTGAGAAGTAGTAGTCCAAGTCTCACGTCAACGAGTTGGAAGGAAAGAGAAATAAAAGCTGAGGTCTGGAAAAGAAGAGTTATGGAGCTTTAAAATGGGATTGTAAGCCTCTGTAGTAAAGGGTACAGCCCCATTAAATCCCATTGTCCTTCCAAGTCTTCTGTTTTTCGACAGCAAGTAAGAAACTAACATGTACTCCCTCCTCACGGGTGTAAGTCCTCAGGACGACGCCCACGACGTTGCTCTCCTTCAGAGTGTCGCCATCACAGAAGCCCCCGCCGAGCTCATGAAGGCCGAGCCGAGCTCAGAAAGCCGAGCTCGTCATCTACATGCTGCAGCCACGACCTGCAGCAGTCTCATCCAAGCCGAGCTCATGCAAGCAGACCGAGCTCAGAAGACCGAGCTCATGCAGGCTGCTGAGCTTAGAAGGCTGCCGAGCTCATCCAGGCCGAGCTCACGCAGGCTGCCGAGCTCAAAAGGCTGCCGAGGTCAGAACGCCGAGCTCAAAAGGCTGCCGAGCTCAGAAGGCCGCCGAGCACAGAAGGCCGCCGAGCACAGAAAGCCAAGCTCAGCAGGCCACTGAGCTCAGAAGCCCGAGCGCAGAACACCTCCCAGAAAATCGAGCCAAAAAAGGCCGGTGCTGAGCCAAGTCCTGAGGGACTTCGACGCTCGAGAGCCATCAAAATATCTCCAAAAGGTACAGGACGCCACTTTGACTTCAAATAATTTCAATATTTTATCTATTTTCAGGTCGGAGAATCCAAAAAATGACCTACAGGTATCTCTATCTCAAACATCGCCCCTCTCCGAATAAGGGCGCACAATCGCCAACGAACGAAGTCCATCTCCTGTATGTGTCTCCAATGATGCCCCGACCAAGCTCGAAATGCCTATTCGACGCCCTTCGATGCCATTCGACGATATTCGACGCCTTTCAACGGCATTCGACGCCATTCGACGCCCTTCGATGATACTTCGACGCCACTTCGACAACATTCGATGACATTCGACGCCATTCGATAACATTCGACGACATTCGACGCCATTCGACGACACTTCGATGCCATTCGACGACACTTCGACGCCATTCGACGACATTCGACGCCTTTCAACGACATTCGACGCCATTCGACGCCCTTCGACGACATTTCGACACCATTCGACGACACTTCGACAACATTCGACGACACTTCGACGCCATTCGACGCCATTCGACAACATTCGACGACATTCGACGCCATTCGACGACACTTCGACAACATTCGACGACATTCGATGCCATTCGATGACACTTCGACGCCATTCGACGACACTTCGACGACATTCGACACCATTCGACAACGTTCGACGACATTCGACGCCATTCGACGACACTTCGACGCCATTCGACGACATTCCACGCCATTCGACGCCTTTCAATGCCATTCGACGCCTCCTACGACAACACGCCCCGATCTGAGTAGGGGCACCCTGCTGAGTTGACCACAAGCCAAAGAAGGCCGCTGAGTCGACCTGAAGCACTTTAACTCTAACTGCATGAAAGGTACATCCTGCTTGGCACGCACATCTCCATATATATTTGGCTATATTATAGGATGATCGACGATTGGACTACTTTCTTCGCCCGAGCCAAAAAGCGGCTCAAACTCGAAAGTCGGGGGGTAGTGTTGGGGAAAAAAATAGATCACCCCACAAGTACAATTAAAGCACCCAAATCTGACAGCAAGCCGAGCTCAAAAGGCTGCCGAGCTCAGAAGGCCGAGCACAGAAGGATACCGAGCTCAAAAGGCTACCGAGCTTAAAAGACTGCCGAGCTCAGAAGGCCGAGCACAGAAGGCTGCCGAGCACAGAAGGCTACCGAGCTCAGAAGGCTGCCGAGCTCTGAAGGCCGAGCACAGCAGGCCGAGACCAAAAGGCTGCCGAGCTCAAAAGGCTGCCGAGCTCAGAAGGCCGAGCACAGAAGGCCGAGCTCAGGAGGCCGAGCACAGAAGGCCGAGACCAAAAGGCTGCCGAGCACAGAAGGCTGCCGAGCTGAGAAGGCCGAGCACAGAAGGCCGAGCTGACCTCAGAAGGCCGACCTCGTCGTCTATATGCTGCGGCCATGCCCTGCAGCAGCCTCACCACACCATGCTTTACTTGCCGGCCACACCACGACATATCAATCAGGGACCATACCCTGCTTCGACTGTCAACACCTCACCATTCCCAAGAATGTACTGTACTGCACGCCACAAGCAAGCTCTAGCTGCACGCCATCTCCTCCCATGATGGGAACGGGCCATCCACGGCAACTCATTACTTCACACGCCCACGTCCAATCGTGACGGTAACCCATTAATTCGCCCAGTCACATCACAGGTAACCCTGCCACTCTCCCTATAAAAGGGGAGCTTCTCCCTCTAAAAAAGGGGCTGGAGGCTTCTTCCTTCCGAGAGAGGCTTCGGACTTCTACATACAGTCCCTCTCCTTCTCCAAAATTAAGCTCCCCTCTGACTTAAGCATCGGAGGGCCGGCGCCGGAAACCCCGGCCACCGGCTTCCTGCAGGTCTCCCGAAGAGAGTCGTCCGCCGCCGCACCACCAGCCGGAGCTTCTCCTCCTCAGCCAGACCACCTTCCCTTGCCGTTCAAGCGCTGGAGCTCCTCCTCCTCAGCCGACGGCCGCCCCCAGGTCCAATTTCCAGCAACAGTATGTAAGCGCTACTTTTTATGTAGACCAACTACTTTTATGTCCCTGTTGGTATCAGATTGTTTGTTGAATAGCAAGCGGCAAGTGAGAATATAATGGATGTGGACGTTGATGTTGATATAAATCTCTAAAAGAATGTCAGATACTGGTTTATCACTGGAAAACCAAAATGCTGTTTGGAGTGATATACTGCTATGGTTCTAGGTTTTCGGTGGGCCATGCAAAAATTGGAATTTAGAAATTAAAATTGTTGGATAGGTGGAGATAAGTTTTATTTCTTTATAGTATGCTGGTTGTTTATTATTAGAAGTGCTATTTGATTTTCTTTTTCATGTTTGTTGTTCAATTGTTGCTGCATATCCACTTTTTATGGCATTCCGCAACAATTAATTCTAGAGCAGTAGAATGGGAGCTTGGTTTAAGATTCGTAGTTCGCAAACTTCCCCTGATCTAGTTTGGACAAGTCATGCTCGTGCTTGCATTTGGGGCTAGGTATATGCATTTAAACTAGCTCCTTCTGCATACTTGTAAGCTTAGACAACTAGCTCATGTGGCATTGTTGCGTCTATCATGGCATTATTGCAGTGTAGAAATTTGAAATGAAAAATTGAGGTTCGCCCTCTCAGCCATTCTACATCGATCTAGTTCATTGATCTACTTGGTTCTTGTTCAGATTCATAATGTCAACTCTGCTTATTCTGAACACTGACTAATTTTGACTTCTAGACTGTAGCTGGCATAGAACACTGTGGACCAAAATATTTCATCTTCATGGTAAGTAAGCGCTACTACTTGGCTAAGCACCTGCATATAGTGTTTGGAAATATTTCATCCTACGTATTATGTAATATGACATACAAAACCTCTCCTTAAGTTTTAGTTCTTTATCAACAAGAGCATCGTATCCAAGTCTAATGTGCTTTTTGATTGATCAAACAATATATCAAGGAAAATTGGGTAAAGCATGAAGACAGCATTAAGACATCCATCAATGTCCTGAACATAATAAAGAACAACACTCTCTTTGAGTCATAAGCTGACTGAGAGTAACAGTCGAGCATACTCAGTTTCATGCTTTTGCTAAAGCTAAAAGCTACAAGTCAACATTATTATCAAAGAGAAAAGCATAAGCTTCTTGGTTTTGCACCATTTACAAAACTTCAGAGATTTCCTTGCAGCAGAGCTCATCATCTAACATAAAGCGCACACTAACATAAATCTAGAATGTATAATATAAAGTCGCACTCTAACATAAGGCTAAGCTGATGCTAACTGAAGGCCAAAAAGTTTAAGATTCAAGAATGTACAGCATCACACAATCACACATTAAGCACTCTGACCCTGAATCCCTTAGTGTGAAAGACTGATGCAGAAGAATAATTCTATTATTTGAATACAAGTACAACAACAAGAAGGACAAAAATCTCCATCAAAAACATATTCATTGGGACCCTATCCTCATCTTGTCCTTCTATATTACAGTTAAATAATTTTTTCTACATCCATCCTTGAAGTTATATCACGTAGCAAATACTCCACAATATCGGAATAGCTACTTCCAGCTTCATCAATTGCTCCCTCATTTGTGGGATGGCACCACCCAACAAACCCATGTCTTTTGCAATGATCATACAATTTGTTTGGGTTTTTCACTGAATTGGAGAGTGCAATGCTTATCAAAATACCATATTTTGGATAGCTTATAACCTAATAATTTAGCCTACTAGACCTATTGGAGCAACTGTCGCTTGTTGTGGACATCCTACACAGAAAAAATTGAAAAGCAAGTTAATTATACAGCTCGTTACTTAGAAAGGAATAGCCTTATAACACAAGTATGAGAAAACAAGCAAAAAACCAGCAAAGGATTCTGAATAACAGCAAATAACCCATATTACATGCATTTCCATGGACAATTCAAATGACCATAGATGCATACATCCTAAGGGCTCTTAGTGCTCCATGGGTCTTGTCATAGGGATCGCAAGTAGGGATGCAATAAATAGGCTGTATGCATGAAGAAACATGAATATATATATATATATATATATATATATATATATATTACAATACATGAATGTACATGAAAATTATTGATGCAAAATAGAACAACAATATTACAATAATTACCTAGGGTTTGCAGTGGCTGTGATAGATAAGAAAGAAACTAGATATCACATGTGAATGAATGATGCATATATGGGGCGTGATCATTCGGTTCAAATGAATGGATACGATGCAGTAATGAAGAATTAGACATATCATTTGCATTGTAACTATACATATCAATGCAATAATGCAATGCTAGTGTATCTAGATAGCGGTGCAAATTAATGGGTCGGTTCGGATTGGATCATGAGTGACATCGACCCACCCCGGTTTCTTATTCGGGTCCTAATGTTGGACCCAGACTCAATTCAATAGATGATCAAGTTGGTTTGGGTCGGGTCCATGGCTGACATTTTTGACCTAATAGATCATTCAGGTTATGTCAAGTCAATATATAACTCAGTCCCAACCCCCAAAATTTAGGTCCAAGGTCTAGGTTGATTCTACGTTATGCATATAGAGTTTTAAAATGAAAGAGTTAAATTTAGACAAAAGAAAATTCTAGCTTCATCATAAGACATGAATATCTATTTGGAAGCATATTATGATACATTTAGCATTATAATTTTTTTTCCAACAAGACTCAAAAAATAATTGAAAAGAGTTCCAAAAGTTGAGCATTCCTTATAGATTATACGAATTGTTATGTTTAAAGATATCTAATAGACTGAAACAGAACATGGATAGAATACCAAGTTAGTCACAGCATTAATCTACAATCTAAAAGTCAAAATTTTCATCCAAGGATATCATTTAACTATCTAGTTTGCCGCAATATCTCTTATGTCATGGGAATAAAATCAGATCAAGAAGCTTAGATTGGTGGGATGATGACCTTTGATTTCAAACCAATTAATGAATGATGGATGCCACCATTATATAAAAAGAAACTCTAATCAGGACTTTGGGAGAGTAGACTATCAATGGTCAATTAGCTTAACACCAACCCCTTACCTCGGGTTAATAGGTATATCGGGGTCGGGTCGGGTAATGGTTTTGAAGATCCAAATTAGAACGATATCACAATCAGATCGGATCGAGTTGAGTAGGGTCAGAATTCAATAAGCCTAGGCTGTACCCAAAATGTGGAATGGGTTCAAATTTGAAACCTGATTTGACATCATAGATCCTTAAATTAGGTCTGCATCAAGTCTAAGTGGGTCGGAGAAGGTCGGTTCGAGTTACAAGTCAACCCGACACATTTGTAGCCTTAAATATAGCCAATATTCATAGCATTAGTATTATCAACACTGACTAGAAAAAAGCTACAAAGATCCTGACCATGGCAATACGTTATGATGGCAAAAATGAACATAGATAAGTCCACATTAGCCTTCTAGACCATCATCACAAAGCAAAAACAAACCTATATTATGATTGCACCCAGTGAAACCTGTATTAGCATGTAAGCAGCACCATAGGCTGGAGTACTCACCAAGAACCTTTCAGGATCAAGTATGTAGACAAGATGGATACCTCTAATTGCCTAATCAAAGATAGATCAAGCATTTAGGCACTGCAAATGCCAATAGATGCATAACCCATCATGGATCAAGCATGTCAACACCAGTACATGCTTAAAACTACCACGACGAACAAATAGAAGACAAATGACTAAAATAATGGTAGAAATCAAGGTAGGCTTCACATGGAAACAAGAATGATACCTGCGCAATGCATGGGGAGATAATAATTTTATGTAATAGAAAAATACTAGAAACGAATTTGAATTCATTTTTTTTTGTACGACTTTCCAAAATAAATAAGAAGTGATATTTTTGTGCAAGGCGGGCTTTCGTTTTTTACATGACTTTCTAAAATTATTATAAAGATTCCCACTAAAATTTCAATTTATTTTATTTTTTTTTGTGCACAAGGAGAAAAATATTAGAAACAAAATATTTTTCCTTTTTGAACAAATTATTCTTTTTTTACATGACCTAGAATTTTCCTCTTTTTGTGCGTGTAGAAAAATATTAGGAACAAAATCACATTTGAAATATTTTCACGCGTGTGGATTTCCTAAAATAAATAAGAAGCAATTTTTTTTGCATTTTTATAGAACTTTCTAAATTTATTAAGAAGCAATTTTTTTTAATGCATGGAAGTTTCTTCTTGATTTATGTGACTTCCTAAATTATTATGAAGAATCCCACTAAAATTTGAATTTATTTTGATTCTTTTTATCTAAAATAAATAAGAAATGAAAATTATTTTGGATTTATTTTATTTTTTTGTGCGTTCAGATTTTCCAAATTTATTATGAAGAGTCCACTAAGATTTTACATAACTTTGGAATGGAATATTTTTTCCTTTTGCATACAACTTAGGTTTTACAAATTTTTTTTCTTAATGCACGTGCAGAAAAATATTTGGATAAACTTCAAATTAATTTTTTTTTGTGCATGTGGCCTTCCAAAAATAAATAATAAGTGATCTTTTTTATTCATGGAGGATTTTATTTTTTTGTAGGACTTTATAAAATTATTATGAAGAGTTCCACTAAAATTTGAATTTATTTTTCTTTTTCTTGTGTGCATGGAGAAAAATATTAAGAATGAAATAATATTTCTCTTTTTCAATGAAATATATATTTTTTTTTTTGCACAGATTAGGATTTTTCTTTTCTTGTGTATTTGGAGAAAAATATTAGGAATGAATTCGAGTTCGAATTTTTTTTTGGCATGTGTGGACTTCCCAAAATAAATATGAAGTGAAAATTTCCCCTTTTTCAAGGATTCATAAGTTTATTAACAAGTAATTATTTTTTGTACGTGGAGGATTTACTTTTCTCACATGAATTTCTAAAATTATTATGAAGAGTCTCACTAAATTTTGAATTTATTTTATTTTTTTGTCTAAAACAACAAAGAAGTGAAATTTATTTTGAATTTAGTTCATTTTTTTGTACGCGTGAACTTCCCAAATTTAATATTTAGATAAAATTAGTGACAAAATATTTTTTCCCTTTTTTTACACAACTGTAGAGTGGAATACATTTTTTCTTTTTTACAGGACTTCCTAAATTTATTAAGAAGCGATTTTCTTTTGTATGGATGCAAACATCCCAAATTTATTACGAAGAGTCCCACTAACATTTGTGCATGTGAAGAAAATATGAGGAACCTATCATGGAATATTTTCCTTGTAAGTAAAATACAATGTCTATTTAGATAAAATTATTACGAGGAGCCTTAGTAGAGAAATATTGGTGATGGCATATTTTTACCTTTTTCTATACGGTTGCCATCTTTTCTCCTTTATTGACAAGACTTCCCTAATTTATTAAGAAGTGATCTTTTTTTTGGGACGAAAACGTGAGCAAAATTTTTCTTTTTTATATAACTTCCAAAACTAATTAAGAAAAATCTATTTTGTTAATTTTTTTCTAATTTTTCTAAAATTTTGAGAGGAGTCGAGTTTTATCTCTCCTCTCCATAAAATAGGTATATATAAGTTTAAAAAAATAAATAAATAAAGAAATGATGGAAAAAATGAATAATTGATGGACAATGAAAAAAATGCAATAGTAATCTTTTCAACCACTTTAATTGCCCTATACTGATATGTTGCCCAGATAGACAACCCAAGAGGGGGGGTGAATTGGGTTTTAAAATAATTTTGCAATTAAAACGTTTGTGGATGACTAATTAATACTTTTGCAAGATGATTAATTAGTTGCTATGTGCTGTGAGTGAAATGAGAGTGAGAGAGAAAGACACAAGCAATCACAAACACAATGTTTATAGTGGTTCGGAGCTAACCCTTGCTCCTACGTTCACTCCCCAAGTCTCACTTGGGAATTCACTATAACTCCTTGGATTACAGCCGGTTGTTTTACAAGCTCACAACCCAACTTGTTGTTTTACGAGCTCACAACGAACTCGGTCGGTTTTTCCAGGCTCACCGACTAGAACCACCCCGATTGTTTTTCCGGGATCACAATCGAACCCTTACACGTTGGTTTTACCCTCGGCTCACCAACCAACTTCTACACTCTTGATTCAATCCCCTGATTGAATCAAGCAAAGACAAGATAGAAAGAACAAGGACAAACAGAAAAACAGAGCTTCTAAAAAACAGATATACAGCAATATAAACTAGAGAGAAGTTAAGAGCCCTCAAACACGTTTGAGTTGGAGTAGAGTAGGGCTTCTTGAACTGTGAGTCTCCTCTTGAATGTCTGGTCCACTTGAAGGCAGGAGGAGACTTCTTTAAATGCTGGGAAGAGGTAGCTGGATGGAGTTAATGGCGCTCTTCCTTCTTTTCTGTTGAAAACCAGTTGGCAGAGATAGGATGCTTGATTTCTTTGAGTGGAATAGTGCTTCTCTGCCTTGCTACAGTCCTCTGTGGCTATTTAAGCCATCCCCCACGGAAACTAGCCGTTAGACACCTTTTTCTGCCCGTTCTGCACACTCTGCACATCCTGACAATATGTCCGTTGGGGTTGGAGTCGACTCGCGCGATCTGGAGTCGACTCGGCTGTACCGGGAGTCGACTCATGCTTTTCTGGAGTCGGCTCGGCAACTGTTCCGGATTTGAATTAAAGTGACCTCCGCGACTGGGAGTCGACTCGACTTAACCCGGAGTCGACTCGCCAACTTCTGGAGCTGACTTGCCATTTTCGGAGTCGGCTCATCCCATGAAGTCCATGGAGCTAATTTTTCAACTTGGCCCACTCGAGTCGACTCGACAATCCTGGGAGTCGACTCGGCGCTCAGAGCCCGAACTCCCGATCTTCTGTCTTTTGGCTCGTCCAGTCTTGGAGTCGACTCGAACTGTTCCGGAGTCGACTCGGCTCTCAGTTTCCGAAACACAGCCTTCTGCCTTTTTGATGTAGCGCTGCCTTGGAGTCGACTCGAGCTGTCTGGGAGTCGACTCGGCTCCCAGAGACAATAATTCGATCTTCTATCACGAGTCGACTCGGATCTCAGAGTCCGAAAACTGCTCTCTGACTTTTGCCTTGTGTACCACTGAGAGTCGACCTGCCAACCATCGGAGTCGACTCGCGTTCCACAGGAGTCGACTCGAATCTCAGGGTCGAAAATCGCTCTCTGACTTTTCTGTCTGTTTACACTCCTTGAGTCGACTCTATACATACTCTACGAGGTACCGACCTGACATTAGTCGTCGTAATCATCGAGTCGACTCGCCACTTCAGGAGCGACT
>NW_024069855.1:0-27154 GCF_009389715.1 Phoenix dactylifera
TTTCATTTGACACATGTCTATCCTCTTCTTCATCTTCCTTATTGTTATCTTCCCCAATCTTATTGTCTACTACACGTCCACTCCTTAGGATAGTCAAAGCATTGGCTTGTTCATGATGAATTGCATTTAATTGATTTTCTTGAGCCATATATTGTCCCCTAGGATTACTTAGTGGTTGGCTTGGAAGCTTTCCTTCCTCTCGCTTGTTCAGTGCATTAGCTAGTTGCCCCATTTGGGATTCTAGCTTGGCGATGGATTGCGTGTGAGAGTGCACCAATTGTGTAATGGTTTCCAAACCTTGAAGGGCGTTCAACACTTTCTCCTCAAAGGCTGTGTTTCTTTGGGGTGGAGGAGGAGTGTGTTGAAATTGAATCGAGGGACGGTAGGGATGAATATTTTGTGGGGTTTGAAAATTCTGAGGATTTTGAAAATTTTGGGAATAGGGTTGGGCTGTGTTCAAAGCTTGCTGCTTCCAAGAAAAGTTTGGATGATTTCGCCATCCCGGGTTATATGTATTGGAAAATGGGTCATTACCCGATCTAGGCTGTGTTTGAGCAGCATTGATGTGTTCTTGCACGAGTTCGGGGAATTGGGGCGCTGAAGGGCACTCATGAATAGGGTGGGATGGGCTAGAACAAATAGTACACACTTGTGCTTGGGAAGAGTTCATGTAATGCCCACCTATCATCAGTTGGTCAATCTTATGAGACAATGCATCTACCTTGCTAGACAGGTCCATAGAATGACTTATTTCACAAATGGTCCCTTTTCTTTGAGAACTCGGGGGTGATTGACGAGAACATGAAGCATGGTGGAGGGAGTTTTCATTTAGATTTTCAAATAATTTCCATGCTTCATGCTCATTTTGAAGCATGAATGTCCCCCCACATGCGGCATCAATCATCTGACGGTTTCGTTCAGTCAATCCGTCATAGAAGCATTGCACTAGCTGCCACTTAGGTATTTGATGATGTGGGCATTTACGGATTAGGTCCCTAAATCTCTCCCAAGTTTCATGAAATTCTTCTCCCTCAGTTTGGGAGAAGCTTGTAATGGCACGTCTAAACTGGTTCGTTCTTCCTATGGGAAAGTATTTTTTAAGAAATTCTTGTTGCATTTGATCCCAAGAACGAATTGAGTTAGCTTCTAAAGAATTCAGCCATTGTTTGGCTCTATCTTTAAGGGAGAAGGGGAATAACCTAAGTTTCAGGGCATCATCAGTGAAGTTCTGAATCTTGACAGTGGTGCAAATCTCAAGAAATTCATCTAAATGTTTGTATGGGTCTTCGTTGGTGAGCCCATAAAAAGATGGGAGCATTTGGATCACACTAGACTTTATTTCATATTGTACAGCTGCTACCTCAGGTAAGCGAATGCAAGATGGGGAAGTATAAATAGTGGGAGTAAAGTACTCCCTCAGGAGTTTGGGTTGTTCTTCAGCCATCTTAAGAGGTGGGGATGATCCTAATGTTTTGATATTAGCTCGAATGTTCCTAAGGGTTCGTTCTATTTCAGGGTCAAAAGGTAATAGATTTTGTACTCTAGAACGACTACCGTGCATACACTAGTACTCGATCAATCAAGCATGCAATAAAAGAGAAAAGCATATCAATCCTAGTCTTTGACCTAAAATCACTAGACAGCTCCTAACTGGTTTGAAGAGGGCACCTAAGCCTCCAATCCGGTCTAATGAACCGAGTTGACCAGGTAAGCTCCCAGGTAAGTGGAGGGGTCACGATGCGTTCGCAAAGGTCCCACTTAAAACCCACTTGCCTCGAACAGATAAACTGTCTCCCTTATAGGGACAAAGCTTGCCTAGACATCAACTAAGCCACAGAGCGAAATTGGTGCAACCTTCGGTGATCTTCGTCCTATTGAGCTCGAATGTCCCTAGGGGCCAACGTCTAATTGATTTTAATTAAAGATGACACTATGTGATATTGAGTTCACCTAAGTTGGGCAAGAGTCCGGTGATGAAATCCGGCTCTTATCTTGTTGGGGTGATTGCCCTTACTATGTGCAAATTGATTTGTGTATGTGTATCAAGCATGCATTCACAATTTTGCTATAATTAAAATCAAACAATCACCACAAAATTTCAAACCAATAATTAATTTAAATAAGAAAAGTTTAGAGGTTACCAAAGGGAATTTCCCCAGCAATTTAATTTTTTTTTTTTTGCAAACCTCTACAGCATTTCTCTTCCGGCAGTTCTCCTTTTGATCATCCCAGATTTTTTTTCTCGATTCCTGATCAAATAATATATAAAAAAAAAATAAAAAAAATAAAAATTAGTAAGGGAGAAAAAGAAGATAAGAAAAGTAACAATAATAGAAAATTTTTTAAAGAAATTTTTTTTAATTTTTAAATAATTTTTTTTAATAAGAAAAATAACTATGCTAGCAGTCCCCGGCAACGGCGCCAAAAATTGATCGGTTCTTTCAATTTTAAAATTAAACCACGCAATAGCACGTATCCTGTAGGATAGTGATTACGGGTGTCGGTCCACAGGGATTGGAGACAAGTTATTTTTCCTAATTAAATAATTACTTCAAAGGGGATAAGCTAGAGTAAATGATAAAAACTAAGAATTAATATGGGTGTAGTAGTATGAATTGTCTATGGAGAGAGGTGTTTAGGGCTAGATTCCACCGATAGATTTATATCCGTGACGCTTTCAATGATTGAGTTGTATGTAAGACTTGATTGCTTCCGACTACAAGCCAAAGCAATCACAAAAGAAAATCATAACTAATTCCCAGCATGAATCATCTAAGTCTAGCACAAACCATCTACTCTAACGATAAGCATGACCTGTCTAACCTAGCATGATGCATCTGATCATTAAGTCATTAAACATGAAATCGATGTCACATGAATATCTCCTCCAAACCACAGGTGTTGGATTCGATGAAATAGATCAATCTATGTAAAATATTTTATGCAAGATAGATGATTCACATAAATTGGATAAATCGTAAGATCAATTGATAAATTCTTCATCATGCAACCATCTTACAATACAAACTCAAATCAATAAAAATGAAACGAATACTCCTCTATAGCTTCATCAAACCCCTAAACCGAGGCTCAGCTGCTCATGGTGCTTGTCATCTCCATTGGTTGGCTGAAGAACTCCTTTGCCATCCGCCTCAAACCCTCTCTATTTTTTATTCTTTTTTTTTTTGTTTTCTTTTTCTCTTCAAAACAGAGCAAGCTCTGTTTTTTTCTTGGAACCGTGCCCCCCTCTCCTCTGCCGTCCTCCCATTTATATAGCTTGCCAAAGCCTTGAAGCCGGCGAAGGATCAAAACGGTCGCGGGATCAATGGGCGCTTGATTTTCTTCTTCTCGGAAAACAGGATCATGGCTTGATCGTTGGGAGGAATGCACGGATGGTGGGATGGATCGCTTGCGGAAGGAAGGAGGCGCTTCACGAGCAGCTAGGATGGAGTGCTAATCCGGAAGCTTTGGAAGAGGAGACGTGGATCCGGGCGCTGGGAGGAGTCGATCACGGGAGGACGCCATTCACGGATGCGGTGCCGGCTTGGAGGCGGAACGTGGGGTCGCGGTCTGTCCGGACGCGGAGGCTGCAGTAACGGGATCGATCGTGGAAGGAAGGAGGCACGCGTGGAGGCGGAGGAGCTGCAGATCCGGAAGGGGGAAGAATGAATGCACGGAACGGCTGAGGGCTTCACGGCTTGATCGGGTGCTGGGAGATCGCTGGAAAGTTGAAGCTCGGACGCAGCGTCGGAGGCTGATCCGGCTGGAAGCTGGGAGGAATCGTGGAGGAGGCGTGATCACGGGATTACAGATTGGAGCAGGGATGCTGCGGGATGGGCTTGGGGTCTCTCTGTGAGGCGGGATCAACGGGAGGAAGGTGGACGGCCCTGATGCAAGGAGGGAGGAAGAAGATGAACAGTGGGATTAGTTTTATTATTTTTTTTTTGTAACACTGTTCATATGAACAGTGTTTTCACGGGACACTGTTCATATGAACAGTGAATCATGGATATTCAATTATTATTATTATTATTATTTTTGTTTTAAAATTATAAATTTTATATGAAGGCAGGTAAGGAATTGGTTGGGAATTGACTTTGGGTTTGAGGTGAGTCATGATCGTTGATTTGCGTGAACTTACTCTCGAGCCCAATGTTGTTTAAGTTTAATTCAACTTCAGACCGGACTCAACAAGGCTAAAAGCAGGACTGTGACTTAATAACAAGGGTTAATCAAATATTTTTTCATATAATTATAACTTTCAATCTAACCAGGATCAAAGCCCATTGAATTATACCCTTAGCTTGATTGCAATTCCATCAGGTTAATAATTCGGGTCAACACAATCTCCTCCTTATATGTTTTTATGAAAGATCTCAACCAGAAGAGAGACAAATTCAGAGTCTGTCTAAGAAAAGTATTATTTACCTCTTACCCTAATTTAAATTTATTTCATTGTTTATTCAATTTCATGGTAAAACAAGTAGTTATCCGTTTAAGAACATTGATAAGTGCTGGAAAAAGAATATTAAATTATAGATTAATCAGCACTTATCAGCAAGACACTTCTACACAAGGAAATCATGCAATTTTAGGTACCCAAGTTTTCTTGGGTCCTTCATTGTTAGTAATGTTGGTTCCTTTTGGAACCCAAACCCTTTTAATTTTTCCTTTAGCTTTTCCTTTTCTATGATCACACACATTAGCTTTATGTCCTATTGTTCCACAGCAAAAACAGATTATTTTCTTAGTTTTGCTTTTCCCTGCTTTTACAAAGAAATTACTAAGGAGCTTTTGCTTATTTTTAGGTTTATACCCTAAACCAGCTCTATTGAACACAGCTCGTTGACTATTAAGAATCATTTCCAATTTTTCAGAACTATATGTAAACTTTTCTACAAAAGGTTTGTACTTTTCAAGTTCTAGTGCCAACTTTTGTTTTTCTGTTTTTAGTGCATTTAAGTCTTTTGTGAAATTATCTCTAATAGTTTGTTTATCCTTTTTAAGTTCAGAAATTTCCTTGGTTAGTTTTTCATTATCTTTAATTAAGATATTAGTTTTTTGAATTAACATTTGCTTGCTTGTTTTAAGTTCTAAATTTTCTTTAATGATAAAATCCTTATCCTTAACTAATTTATCATATTTATGGAGGTGAGATTGATTGGTTAGTTTTAACTCTTTATTCTTAAGACTTATTGTCTTATATTCATCCATTAATTCATTAAACGCATCATACAATTCATCAAAGGTAAAATCTAAATGCGTTTCAGATGTTACCTCATTTTCGTTTGCCATAAAACATAGATTGGCCTTTTCTTCTTGTTCCTCATCCGATGATGATGATGATGAATCGGAATCCGATAGGGTGGAGACGAGGACTTTCTTTTTCTTGTACTTGCTGGTCTTCTTGAGCAAAGGACAGTCCGCTCTGAAGTGTCCCGACTTCTTACATTCGTAGCATCCGATTTCCTCATTTTTCCTTTCCTTACCTTTATCCTTGTAATAGGAACTTGAGGGACCTCTCCTTTGATGAAAGGACTTCTTTCGGTTGATGGATTTTCTGAACTTACGAACGAGAAGAGCTTCATCATCATCTCCCTCATGATCTTCTTCTTCACTGCTGCTACTGCAAGATAAATCCTTGTTAGAAAAAGTAGATTTGAGAGCTATTACCTTTTTCTTATGAGAGGATTCTTCTTTGCTGTGTTGTTTCATTGTGAGCTCGTGCGTCATTAGGGATCCAAGAAGCTTCTCAAGTGGAAGCTTGTTCAAGTCCTTGGCTTCTTGGATTGCGGTAACCTTGGCCTCCCATGACCTTGGCAAACAACGAAAAATTTTCCTGACAAGGTCACTGTTAGTATAATTTTTGCCAAGGCTTTTTAGGCCATTGACAATGTCAGTAAATCTAGTAAACATGCAAGTGATAGTTTCATTGGAATCTATCTTAAATAATTCATACTTATGAACTAATATATTTATTTTGAATTCTTTTACTTGATTTATGCCCTCGTGGGTCACTTCAATTCTATCCCATATCTCTTTTGCAGAATTGCAAGTAGAGACTCTATTAAATTCATTTCGGTCTAAAGCACAATAAAGCACATTCATTGCTTTGGCATTTAGTTGTGCCTTCCTTATATCATTGTCATCCCAATCCTTTTCAAGTTTGGGTATAGTAACACCCTCTACAAAAATTGATGGGATGTATGGTCCATTAAGTATGGTGGTCCATATCTCATAGTCTTGTGCTTGGATAAATATTCTCATCCTAGCTTTCCAATATGAGTAGTCGGTTCCATTGAAGAATGGAGGTCTATGGGTGGACTGGCCCTCAATATGAGAAGATCCAAATGGGGTTGTCATTTTGATCTTTTACTCTTTTGGTAGAAGAGTTCCAGCTCTGATACCACTTGTTGCCCAGATAGACAACCCAAGAGGGGGGGGATGAATTGGGTTTTAAAATAATTATTGCAATTAAAAGACTTTGTGAGTAACTAATTAAAACTTTTGCGAGTGGATTAATTAGTTGCTATATGCAGTGGATGAAGGAAAAGGAAGAGACAATGAAACAATCACAAACACAAGCAATTTTATAGTGGTTCGGAGCTAACCCTTGCTCCTACGTCCACTCCCCAAGCCTCACTTGGGAGTTCACTATAATCTCCCGGATTACAGCCGATTGTTTTACAAGTTCACAACCCAATTTGTTGTTTTACGAGATCACAACGAACTCGGTCGGTTTTCACAGGCTCACCGACTAGAACCACCCGATTGTTTTTCCGGGATCACAATCAAACCCTTACACCGTTGGTTTTAACCTTGGCTTACCAACAAACCTTAACACCCTTGATTTAATCCCCTGATTGAATCAAGTAAGAAACAAATAGGTTGAAATAAATAAAAAGGAAGCTTCTCAATAAGCGTATTTAAACAATATAAGCAGGGAAGAGTAAGAAGCCCTCAAACTGATTTTGGAGATGGAGGAAGGGGCTTTTCAAACTCTTTGACTCCTCTTGAATTTGATGTAGACTTGCTGTCAGGAGGAGAGCCTTGAATGTGAGGAAGACAGTTGGAGAGTCGACTTCAAAGCACTTCTTCCTTCTTTTTCGTGTAATCACTCTAGAGAGCTTTTGGTTGATGGAAATCCCTTTTTCTCTTAATGGAGTCTCTCTATCTTAATCTATTACTGTTCACTCAGGCTATTTAAGCCATCCCCCAAGAAAAATAGCCGTTAGACACAGATTAAAGGCCGTTCTGCACATTCTGCAACTCCTGACAATATTTCCGTTGTGATCGGAGTCAACTCGCACGATCTTGATTCGACTCGCCTGTTGCAGGAGTCGACTCATGCTTTTCTGGAGACGGCTCGGCAATTATTCTGGATTTGAATTAAAGTGCTGTCTTGACTTGGAGTCGACTCGACTGAACCTGGAGTCGACTCCCCAATGTCTGGAGTTGACCCGGCACTTTTGGGGACGACTCATTCTAAGGAATCTAGAGATCTTTCTTTCAAGTTTGCTCACTCGAGTCGACTCGGATATTCTGGGAGTCGACTCGGCACTCAGAGCCCGAAATTCCGATCTTCTGTCTGTTGACCTGTGCTGTCTCGGAGTCGACTCGAACTGTCTCGGAGTCGACTCGGCTCTCAGAGACGAAAATACAGTCTTCTGTCTTGGGGTTGCGCTGCCTTGGAGTCGACTCGAACTTTGCGGGAGTCGACTCAGCTCTCAGACATCGAAGTTGGCTCTCTGACTTTTAGCCTTGCATTTCTCTGGGAGTCGACTCTTGCTTCCTTAGGAGTCGACCTGCCAACCATCGAAGTCGACTCGAGTTCTTCGGGAGTCGACTCGGCTCTCAGAGTCCAAAATGGCTGTTACTCCATGGAGTCGACTCGTACTATGCTGGAGTCGACTCGACAAGCATCGGAGTCGACTACTCGAATTCTTCAGGAGTCGACTCGTTGATAGGTTCTGAGATGAATTTTTCTGCCCGGCTGTCTGTTCTCAGTCGGAGTCGACTCGTAATGTACAGGAGTCGACTCGAGCTTGTGCCAGAGCTTCTGATATGCTTGGAGTCGACTCGTAATCTTCCGGAGTCGACTCAAGATTCAGACTTTGGTTCAAATTGAATTCCTTACTTATCCAAAGTGTATTGAACCAAAGCTAGAGACACTTGAACATAGATTTACAAATATTTGACTAAGACACTAGATTGAATACATTAGTATAACATAAGATATACTCAAATGCTTTGAGCTCATCAAAATCAAATAGGGTTATAATCAATCACTCCACATGATATCATTATGAATGGTGTTAATGTAATGAATGAATGATTGAGCAATGGCATCTACATATTATCACAACTTGTTAATGTAATGTACACGTCAAGTAAGCACCCTAGAATAGATAGTGTCTCTGATGTCTACCTTTGGCACTGTAGGCTAGGTCATATTAACAAGAAAAGGATAAACAGGTTAACTCAAGAAGGTATCCTCAAAGTTAATGGTTGTGAATCATTGACAATCTGTGCATCCTGTCTTCTTGGAAAGATGACCAAGTCACCTTTTACAAGAAAAGGTGAACGAGCCAATAATATTTTGAGCCTTGTACATTCTGATCTATGTGGGCCTATGAGCACAAAAGCCAGAGAGAGATATTCCTATTTCATTATATTTACAGACGACCTATCTAGGTATGGTTTATCTTATGAAACATAAGTTTGAATCATTTGAAATATTCAAACAATTCCGTAATGAATTAGAGAATCAAACTGAAAAGAGTATTAAAACTCTTCGGTCAGATCGAGAAGGTGAGTACCTTACCAGTGAATTCATGACATATCATGGAAAGAATGGGATTCTTTCTCAGCAGACACCTCCTAGGACACTGCAATATAATGGAGTGTCAGAGAGGAGGAATCGAACTTTGTTGGACATGGTTCGATGCATGATGGGCTTTGCTAGTCTACCGATATCCTTCTGGGTATATGCACTCGAAATGGCTTGTTATATTCTTAATAAAGTTTCGAGTAAATTTGTGACTAAAACACCACATGAGATGTGGACAGGATGTAAACCAGTACTCACTCACCTTAGGGTTTTTGGGGGTGTCTGGCCTACATCAAGCATTTGAAAGCAGATAAACTCGAAGCTAGGTCTGATAAATGTTTCTTTGTTGGCTATCCAAAAGAGACCAAGGGATATTATTTCTACCTTACTGAAGAACAAAAGTTGTTCGTCAGCAATAGAACTATTTTCTTGGAGAAGAAATTTCATGGAGAAGGAACTAATGGCTCTAAAGTTAAACTTGATGACCCAAAGATTGATTTAAAGATTGATTTTGATGATCACAAAATCTTGAAGTATAAATACTAACGTTTGTGTTGCAAGGAGAAAGATAGTTATTTTGCAAGGAATATAGCAAGTTGGAAGAACACAAGAAGGCCTCCAAAGCTCTCAAGAAAAGTTGGAAGAAAGCTACAATTTATTGACCCAAGTTTCAAGTTCAAAGGACTCAAGTTGGAAGAGCAAATTCAAAGGAAAATCCAAAAGAATAGTCCTCGAGTCGACTCCTGGATAGTACGAGTCGACTCCAGGGAGTAACAAGGCAGAAATACAGAGAAGCTATTTTGGACTCTGAGAGCCGAGTCGACTCCTGAGGAACTCGAGTCGACTCCGATGGTTGGCAGGTCGACTCCAAAGGAAGCTAGAGTCGACTCCCAGAGGAAAACAAGCAAAAAGTCAGAGAGCCAATTTCAGACACTGAGAGCCGAGTCGACTCCCGCAAAATCCGAGTCGACTCCGAGGCAGCGCAACCACAAAAGACAGAAGACTGTTTTTTGGATACTGAGGGCCGAGTCGACTCCGAGACAGTTTGAGTCGACTCCGAGACAGCACGAGCCAAAAGACAGAAGCTCGGGAGTTCGGACTCTGAGCACCGAGTCGACTCCCAGAATTTCCGAGTCGACTCGAGTAAGCAAAGTTGAAAAATGCATCCATGGATTTCTTGGGATGAGCCGACTCCAAAAGTGCAAGGTCAGCTCCAGATTTTGGCGAGTCGACTCCGGGTTAAGTCGAGTCGACTCCCAGTCGAGAAGACCACTTTAATTCAAATCTGGAACAGTTGCCGAGCCGACTCCAGAAAAGCATGAGTCGACTCCTGCTACAGTCGAGTCGACTCCAGATCGCGCGAGTCGACTCCGCTCCCAACGGAAACTTTGTCAGGAGTTGCAGACTGTGGACAACGGCTCTATTTTTGTCTCTAACGGCTAGATTTCTGGTTCCACGACATGTAAAGCTATAAAATCAAGAGGAGAGCTAGGGGAGACGGTATGGAAGTGGGAGAGAACATTTAGAAAAGAGATTTCAAAGAGATTACAAGGAAAATCTTCCATAAGCACAAAAGGGCCATCCAAAGCGAAACAGAGAGAAGAAGAGCATCCAAGTGAATCCCAAAGCTTCCTCTCCATCCGTGTGCTGCCTCGGTGATCCTCTACTTCGTGCCAAATCAGAAGAGGGTCAAGTAAAGAAGAAGCCGAGCTCCTTCATCTTCAAAATTCGTTTAAGGGCTTCTCTTTACTCTATTTGTTCATATTGTTATATTTGCTTGTTTAAGAAGCTTTGATTTGTTTTAAACCTTTGTTTTAATATCTTGTAACTTGATTCAATCAAAGGATTGAATCAAGGGGTTAAGGTTTGTTGGTGAGCCAAAGGGGAAAACCAACGGTGTTAGGTTGTGGTTGGTGAACCTTTGGAAAAACCAACTGGGTTGATTGTGAACCCGAAAAACAATCGTTGTAAGGTTGTGGTTGGTGAGCCTGTGGGAAAACCAACTGGGTTTGATTGTGAACCCGGGAAAACAATCAGTTGGTTCTAGTCGGTGAGCCGGTGAAAACCGACCGAGTTCGTTGTTATCTCGCAAAACAACAAGTTGGGTTGTGAGCTTGTAAAACAACCGGCTGTAATCTGTAGGATTATAGTGAAATTCCCAAGAGGTCTTGGGGAGTGGATGTAGGTGCTGGGGTGCACCGAACCACTATATGTTTGTTGTGTTTGTGATGCTTTTTGTCATTGTCTATCTTGCTCACTTACTTACCTAGATAAATTGCCTGCTTAACTCTTATCCGCGCATCCTTTAGTTGCAAGCATATTCAATTTACTTAATCAAGTCTCATTCGATAAATCAACGTATTGCTAAGTTTAAATTCCACTGTGCAACTATACAACTTAGCATAATTAATTGAAAAGTGTTAGAAGTAGCTTAAAAGTTTTAAAAGACCCAATTCACCCCCCCTCTTGGGTTGTATCTACTGGGCAACAAGTGGTATCAGAGCAGGTGCTCTAAGATTAATTATTGATCTCACGATCAAGAGCCAAAGACCATGACAACTCAAATAGATAGTTTTCTAGAAGAGGGACAATTAATTGATAGACCTCCACTACTTAATGGCTTAGACTACACATATTGGAAAGCACGCATGCGCATTTTTGTTCAATCACAAAACTATAAAATATGGAGTATCATTATAAATGACTCTCATACACTCTCTCAAGCTGTCAATGAAAAAGACTTAGCACAATTGAATGCTAATGCTATGAACATTCTATATTGTGCTATCCATGAATCTATATTTCATAAGATTTCTGCATGCTTATCTGCTAAGGAGATCTGGGATACTTTAGAAAATATTTATGATAAATCTCAGATTAGCTCACATGTGCTTCAATTACATACTAACAATGAGACTGCAGAAAAAAGTGTTGAATCTCCCACCTCAGTCGAGTCGACTCCAAGTATTTCAGAGTCGACTCCCAAGTTAGCCGAGTCGACTCCAATAAGGCCCGAGTCGACTCCGAGGCAGAACAGTTCAAAAAATAAAGAGTTCGGTGATGAAAATAAGGATCCATTTCCAAACACCGAAAGATTCAAAAGCTTCCTAAAGACAAAGAAGAAGAGGAAGCAAGAAGAAAGAAAGAAAGAGATAAAAAGCAAGAAAGTCTTGACCAAGGAAGAGTCAAGCAAGAAATTGAAAGCTAGGAGCAACAATGATGATATTAGCTCCAAAGAACTACAAGAGGTAACTAACTTGTGCTTCATGGCACAAGAAGATAAGGTAAAATCTGAATCTACCTTTATATCAAATGATTTTCAAGAAGAATTCCCTTATGATGAATTATTAAATGCTTTTCATGATTTGTATGGTGAATGTAAAAAATTAGCTATAAAGAATAAAAATCTTAAGAAACTAAATCTGAAAATTTCAAAAGAAAGAAACTCTAGTGATGAAATACAAGATAAACTAAATTCTGAAAATGAAAGCTTAAGGTTAAATTTAGAACAATTGATTCAAAAAAATCAGAGTTCAATTAAAGAAAATCAAAACTTAAGTGAAGAAATTAACCAATCAAAATCTCTTATTAACAAATTCAATGTAAGTTCAGAAAGATTAAAAATAATGTTTGAAAGCCAATGTGTTGCTTATGATAAATCAAAATTTGGCTTGACTCCTTTACTTAATAATAAATCTCTAGAGAAAAAGGTTATCAATTCACCAAGCAAACTATTAAATAAGATAACTTATTTCAAACATGAAAAGAATGGGCATAACAACTTTACCTATCGTTCTAACATAATTAAATCAAGTGGTAAAGTTATTACAATTAAACAAATCTGGGTTCCAAAAGGAACCATATGTCCTAACTCTCAAGGACCCAAGCAAGCTTGGGTACCCAAAATGAAAATATGAGGATGTAGATGAAGGTGTGCCAAGATACCCATAAAATAAATAGAACTTTCATACAAATGGGTGCTCTAGACACACATTAAAGGGTGAAACTTAAATACACTTATGAAAAGTAATTAAAAAATAATAATAATGAAATCAGTAACCCTTGCATCTCATCATTACTTTTGCTTTAGTATTTGATTAAAATATGAATTGCAAGTATTGATCAATTTTGTGATATAGAAAATACTTTTGAAAATATTATCAAATCACTTCATTTTATAGTATGATTTACTCACTATTGGATAAGTTGCTAAGAATAACTCTATGAATTCTCTATATGCTTGATTGAGAGTTTTTATCCATGGCATTATTGTTTATCGATCATAGATATGAAAATGTGCACTTGGTATGCCTTTGAATATATGCACTATGAATACCAAGATTAAAGAAACCATCTTTGGGATATAAAATCAACTCATGCTAGTATGTACTTAATCTCAAAAGACCTTGCCATTGGCTTACTTAGAGTATCTTCTGAAAGGTCAAAGTTTACTATGCATGTTAACTAAGGAAACAAACAAAAATCAATTTCTAAATCTAAAGTTGTTGTTTCCAACACTAAGTTTTCAAAAGCTTACATTGGTTTTGTTCTTGGCACTTAAATTGAAATATTTTCTGCATTGGCACAAACTCACAAAAAGGGATCAAATGAAAAAGGTTTGCAAACTATGAAAGTAAAGAAGTATCATGGCATAGTGTTGAAAACCAATTTTGTATTAAGTTGTGCACAGAAAATAATATTGAATGCAATTGTTTCTGCACCAAGAACACTATAAGTAAAATAGGATCAATAGAATCCTTGAAGAAATGAAGAAGGCAATGTTGTATGATAGTCATCTACTTAAATGATTTGTTAAAAGCTATCATCATTGCTTGTCATATATATGGTTTCTATTAGATCTATTATTGATGAAAACTCCATTTGATCTTCTGAAAAATAGAAAATGATCTATTGCATATCTTTCATATTTTTCAGTAGCTTATGATATGCTTGATATGGTCTTTTGAAAATAATGCCAAATCTGATAAAGATATTTCTATCCTTGGATATCATTCATCAAGCAATGCGTATAGAATATTCAATGAAAAGATTCTAGTTGAAGAAATATCAATTCAGTTTATTCTTTATGAGACTAATGATTTATTATCAAAATACTAAAATCAAATTATATATGTATATGGTTAATCTTTTACCTATAACAATCTGAAAACTTGTTAATGATTAGAACCAAATTGAGTTCTTCAGAAATGCACTTAATGAAGAAAAATTGATAACTACTAAAAGACTAAATCAAGAAAAGATGAAATAGATCTTGATGAAATTCTTGCATGATTAGAAGTAAAGATCACCATTATCATTTGCTTGCTTATGAGCTTTATATTCTGTCAAATGAATGTGTAGAATACACTTCTATGTAGTTATTTCATTAAAAAAAAAAAATCTATGTAAAATAACCACCTTATTTGAAAACATTCATTACAAATATGATAAAGCAATTTGTGATTTGGAACAAGCATCAAAAGCATGATAGAATAATTATTTTATCGTATACCTAATAGACCAGATTATGTGATCATTATGTGCCTTTGTGCAAGACTTCAATTTAACTCTAATGAATCATAATTTATTAATAACAAATGAATCATAATCTGAATTTTGATAGAAACAATTGTTTAAGGCAATTTGATCAAAACTTAGCTAGCATGCCTTATTGATAATTATCTTAAGCAAATAGAATCTAAGCTAAATTGATGTTGAAAATAAGAAATTGATTTGATCTTGATAAATCTTTCTATTGTCTCACATGCTTGTCCTTGAACCTTCTTGGTTAATGAAACTATCTCTTAAGTTCAAGTGACATGTGTTTACTTATATTTAGGCAATCTCTTGAGTAAAGTGACTCAACATTCAATTGTTGTCATATCCTATGATTGAGTCACCCAGTTAAGAAATATGCTCTATGAATGTTTTGTATCTTGAAGAAACTAATGACTTTCTTTCAAGAAAGAAAAGGAGTTTGTTAATAATGCAGGATCCTTGAGCAAGAAAATGAGAGATTTCTACTTGAAGGATATCTCCATGTAAGATACAATAAACATTCACATGCAAACAAGAGAGAGGACCTTCATCAGCCAAAAGTTCATACATAAGAAATCTAGTAGGTATTTGACTGAAGAATGTAGAATGAATTGGTAATTCTAGATACCTCTCTCATAAATTAATTGAGCAAAGTCAATAACTTAAATCTTATTATGGCATGATTAAGATCTTTAATTGTTAATTTTTGATATCATGTCTATATATATATATTGATTGACTTATACTTTTAGAAATTGTTTCATGGTTTGCCCAAACTAAAATATATCTTTGCCTATGTCATAACTATGAAATACACAAGTTTATGCTTAAAATTTTGATTTAAAATAACTTGTGAGAAATTATGAATCCATGAGCTTAATGAAAATATTGTTTGCATGATATACATCTATATGATACATAAGATTATTTCTTTATTCTGTTCTTTCATGTAAATTACTTGAGAATAACAAAAAGAGAGAGAGATAAAGAAAAGAAAATGGATATTATTCAAGAGAAGGCAAGTACTCCAATCTTAAGCAAAAGCAAAAACAAGCATAATATATTCGGCACATTTGTGATACTTGTGTGAGCATTCTTTTGGAAGGGATAAAATTCGTAATTAATTACACTTAAATAGAGAGAGTTTCAAGTGAACATTTTAACCTTTCTATATTGCTCATCATAGGGATGGTGCCAATGGGGAGGCTAGTGGTAGTACCCGGCACTATTTGACCCAACTATTCGGTGTAGGGCATATTAGGGACGGCACAAGAGGGAGGCTAGTGGTAGTACCTCGTGCCCCTTCCAACTCCACCGGATAGGGAGCAAATAGAGAATAGAGCATAAGAAAGTAAAAATGAATGACAAAGTAAATGAAAGTATATAAGAAGCATCAAGTCAAGCTTTAATCACTTGGAAACACACCTTAAGGATGAAATCAATGCAAGATTATATTTAAATAGGGGGAGTTTATTTGAAAAAGAATTGATTTTGATTCTTGACATGCTTATTCTTAATATTTTAATGCATGACTTAACACGTAATATGTTTTGCATGCGGCATGATGCTTTAAATTACGAACTCTCAATATTGTGTAATGCTCCATGCTTGGATAATTTGATTGAATATTTGAAGTACTATTTTTTTAAGTAATATTAAAAAAGAAATTTCAGTTTTGTCATTCACGTTTATCTTTGAAAGTTAAATAGATGTGCAAAAAGAAGAAGAGAAGGATATTTCTATTTAGGCAAAATGAATTGATCTTGATCTATCTTTCTACTTGCCTAACTTTGATACATAATGTCCTAATACTTGTTAAAATATCCTCCATCGTGTATCGAAACTCAATATTAAATATAAAGATTCTGAAAGTGCTCTAATGTTATTGAAATATGTGTTTTCAATCATAATGATTTAAGATGAGCTACAGTGTGGAAGATACATATCTCAAATTATGACTTTGAAAGCCTCTATTGAAAATCTTTATGAAATTCAGAATCTGATTTTATATAAAAGCTTAAACTCAATATGATTTCTAAATAAAATCTTAATGAAAGAAAAATAGAATTAATTTTGATGCCTTGGTTGATTGCTCCGATACGCATCCGAAACATATCATTACTTATCTTTAGAGTGTACCAATATTGGTCCAAATGATGTGTCTTTCGATGATTTTAATTATAAACAAATATTTTTAAATATATGATTTTATTTTGATATTAAAATGATTTATTGTGCTTCATGTATATATTGTTAGAAAAGAATTTCAGTTTTATTAAAAAGAATTTCAGTTTTATTCACGTTTATCATTAAAATCTGAAATTCAACAATAGAAAAGAATGATTAAAGAAGAATGCATCTTTTGAGGGGGAGCTTTAGATATTCAGTATCTTTTTATGGATTGATTTTAATGAACCTCCTTATATTGCAAGACTTGCTTTAATTATATAATGAGTTTATACCTTGAGATGAGTTCTATAAAGGTTGTCTTATCTCAAATATTGAGTCTTATGAAAATAAGCTGAAACTTATAGAAAATATATTTTTTTTTGCGATTGACAATTTTACTGAACATTATCTTCCAATTCTAAACTCTTAAATGGAATGATCAATTGAGGGGGAGAAAGAAAATCTCAGAAGGAGAGATCTTATGGAACTTAATCGCATAAATCTATAACTAAAGGAGAGAGAAAGCATACTAAATGAAAAGTGATCCTAATGCTCTCCAATATGTATCATTTGAAATTTAATCTGAAAATCTTTATGATACACCTTGAGGCTTGTTATTTGGTTAATATATCTTATGCATAAATCATGAACCAAATTGCAATTCAAATAGTTGATCTTAAGAGCCTCTAATTTAATAAAAAAGGGGGAGTATGATATGTTGAATTTGCTTGAGTATCTTTTAGAAAATCTATTTTGAAATTCACTAATGAGTCCTAATTGGCTTGCTCTTTAGAACTTCAAATTTTATGCCAATTCATATTTTTATGTATCAAATTGTGCTTATTTTCTAAAGAAATAAAAGAAAGTCTTTAAATGAGCTTTAAGATGTATCAAAAATTGCATATTTTGGTATTTGTGCCCCAATGTTCTTATTATCATAAAAGAACTTTGAAGTTATTAAGAATTAATGATCCAACATGATGATATGTTTTTCAAGTATATGAGTTTTGCACTTATACTCTGAAAATTAATTAAATTGCTCTCATGTTGATAAAATACTTAATATATTGGGCAAAAGATCTTAAATGAACGAGCTTTCATACTTATTATTGAAGAGAGGTTAGATTTCCATTCGTGCTTTCTTTGAATATCATTCGTGGTACTTCTTGAATTAACTTAAGAAAGATTCCATCTACACTTGAGTTGAAAACTATCCTTGGAATCACATTCGATGTGTTCTGCTCTGAAATTATCTTAATTGGCTCTGATCTATGCTCATTAATCTTATTCTAATATTATTGCCTTGAGTTATATGATTCATATCCTTGCAATAATTTGACATGCAAATCAGAGTACAATAGGAAAAAGAAATATTTGAGTAGTCTTATCTTTGTGCTTAATGTTTCACTATCTTTTTGATGTTGTCAAAAAGGGGGAGAAATACCTAACTATATGTTCATAATGCTTTATATTCTGTATGTTCTGAATTGAATACAAACCAGCTTAAATTTAGATATGTTGATTATGTTAAGCTGATTAAATCTAAAGCATTATCATGAAGTATGTTTTAAATATATATATTTTCTACTTCATGCAACTTAGCTATGCACTACTTCTAGAACACAATATATTTTATATTGCATATACTCCAAGTTTTGTCATCATCAAAAAGGGGAAGACTGATGACCCAAAGATTGATTTAAAGATTGATTTTGATGATCACAAAACCTTGAAGTATAAATACTAACGTTTGTGTTGCAAGGAGAAAGATAGTTATTTTGCAAGGAATATAGCAAGTTGGAAGAACACAAGAAGGCCTCCAAAGCTCTCAAGAAAAGTTGGAAGAAAGCTACAATTTATTGACCCAAGTTTCAAGTTCAAAGGACTCAAGTTGGAAGAGCAAATTCAAAGGAAAATCCAAAAGAATAGTCCTCGAGTCGACTCCTGGATAGTACGAGTCGACTCCAGGGAGTAACAAGGCAGAAACACAGAGAAGCTATTTTGGACTCTGAGAGCCGAGTCGACTCCTGAGGAACTCGAGTCGACTCCGATGGTTGGCAGGTCGACTCCAAAGGAAGCTAGAGTCGACTCCCAGAGGAAAACAAGCAAAAAGTCAGAGAGCCAATTTCAGACACTGAGAGCCGAGTCGACTCCCGCAAAATCCGAGTCGACTCCGAGGCAGCGCAACCCCAAAAGACAGAAGACTGTTTTTTGGATACTGAGGGCCGAGTCGACTCCGAGACAGTTCGAGTCGACTCCGAGACAGCACGAGCCAAAAGACAGAAGCTCGGGAGTTCGGACTCTGAGCACCGAGTCGACTCCCAGAATTTTCGAGTCGACTCGAGTAAGCAAAGTTGAAAAATGCATCCATGGATTCCTTGGGATGAGCCGACTCCAAAAGTGCAAGGTCAGCTCCAGATTTTGGCGAGTCGACTCCGGGTTAAGTCGAGTCGACTCCCAGTCGAGAAGACCACTTTAATTCAAATCTGGAACAGTTGCCGAGCCGACTCTAGAAAAGCATGAGTCGACTCCTGCTACAGTCGAGTCGACTCCAGATCGCGCGAGTCGACTCCGCTCCCAACGGGAACTTTGTCAGGAGTTGCAGACTGTGGACAACGGCTCTATTTTTGTCTCTAACGGCTAGATTTCTGGTTCCACGACATGTAAAGCTATAAAATCAAGAGGAGAGCTAGGGGAGACGGTATGGAAGTGGGAGAGAACATTTAGGAAAGAGGTTTCAAAGAGATTACAAGAAAAATCTCCCATAAGCACAAAAGGGCCATCCAAAGCGAAACAGAGAGAAGAAGAGCATCCAAGTGAATCCCAAAGCTTCCTCTCCATCCGTGTGCTGCCTCAGTGATCCTCTACTTCGTGCCAAATCAGAAGAGGGTCAAGTAAAGAAGAAGCCGAGCTCCTTCATCTTCAAAACTCGTTTAAGGGCTTCTCTTTACTCTATTTGTTCATATTGTTATATTTGCTTGTTTAAGAAGCTTTGATTTGTTTTAAACCTTTGTTTTAATATCTTGTAACTTGATTCAATCAAGGGATTGAATCAAGGGGTTAAGGTTTGTTGGTGAGCCAAAGGGGAAAACCAACGGTGTTAGGTTGTGGTTGGTGACCCTTTGGGAAAACCAACTGGGTTGATTGTGAACCCGAAAAACAATCGTTGTAAGGTTGTGGTTGGTGAGCCTGTGGGAAAACCAACTGGGTTTGATTGTGAACCCGGGAAAACAATCAGTTGGTTCTAGTCGGTGAGCCGGTGAAAACCGACCGAGTTCGTTGTTATCTCGCAAAACAACAAGTTGGGTTGTGAGCTTGTAAAACAACCGGCTGTAATCTGTAGGATTATAGTGAAATTCCCAAGAGGTCTTGGGGAGTGGATGTAGGTGCTGGGGTGCACCGAACCACTATATGTTTGTTGTGTTTGTGATGCTTTTTGTCATTGTCTATCTTGCTCACTTACTTACCTAGATAAATTGCCTGCTTAACTCTTATCCGCGCATCCTTTAGTTGCAAGCATATTCAATTTACTTAATCAAGTCTCATTCGATAAATCAACGTATTGCTAAGTTTAAATTCCACTGTGCAACTATACAACTTAGCATAATTAATTGAAAAGTGTTAGAAGTAGCTTAAAAGTTTTAAAAGACCCAATTCACCCCCCCCTCTTGGGTTGTATCTACTGGGCAACAAAACTTGAGAAAGTTCAACATGTAGAAAAACCGATACCATCTACAAAACCGTTAGAGTTTGATTTGATTAGATCAAACTCAGATCCCATTATAGAGGCATCCTTAAGGGGATCTGGTAGAGTACCGCATCAGCCGGGCCGATACTATGGTTTCTTAGTCTGGGATAGGGATCCTCTTGAGCTTGATGAGAATGATGAGGATCCGGTCACCTATATGGATGTTATGCAAAGGTACGACTTTAATAAATGGCTTGAAGCTATGCAGTTCGAAATAGAGTCCATGAAGGTCAATAATATGTGGACATTAGTTGATCCATCCGAAGGAATAAAACTCATAGGGTGTACATGGATTTACAAAAGAAAAAGAGGCATAGATGGAAAGGTGGAGACCTACAAAGCCCATCTGTTGCCCAGATAGACAACCCAAGAGGGGGGGTGAATTGGGTTTTAAAATAATTTGAGTATTTAAAACGTTATGGATGATTAATTAAAAACTATTGCAAGTTATTTAATGAATGCTAAGTGCTGTGAGTGATATGAGAGGAAGAAGAAGAGAGACAATCCAATCACAAACACAAAGTTTTATAGTGGTTCGGAGCTAACCCTTGCTCCTACGTCCACTCCCCAAGTCTCACTTGGGAATTCACTATAACCCTCTTGGATTACAGTCGGTTGTTTTCCAAGCTCACAACCTAACTTGTTGTTTTACGAGCTCACAACGAACTCGGTCGGTTTTCCCAGGCTCACCGACTAGACCCACTTCGATTGTTTTTCCGGGATCACAATCGAACCCTTACACTCGTTGGTTTTACACTCGGCTCACCAACCAACCTCAATCCCCTTGATTCAATCCCCCGATTGAGCCAAGTAAATACAAGTTGTAAATAAAAAGGAAAACTAAGCTTCTCAAAAGCAGATGATAAACAATATAATCAAAGAGGAGTTTAGAAGCCCTCAAACGCTTTTAAGCTGAAGAAGAGGAATGGCTTCTTGAACTCCGAGTCTCCTCTTGAATGTGTAGTCGACTTGAATGCAGGAGGAGCTTCTTTAATTGCAGGGAAGGTGTAGGTGGATGCAGTAAATGCAGCTCGTCCCTCTTTTTCTTTGAAGCACAGGTTGCAGAGATTGAATGCTCTATTGCTTTGAGTGGAATGAGTGTTCTCTGCCTTGCTACAGTCTTCTGTGGCTATTTAAACCAACCCCCACGGGAACTAGCCGTTAGAGTGCTTTTTCTGCCCGTTCTGCACACTCTGCGCAGCCTGACAATATGTCCGTTGGTGGGTTGGAGTCGACTCGTGCGATCAGGAGTCGACTCGACTGTAGCGGGAGTCGACTCATACTCTTCCGGAGTCGACTCGGCAACTGTTCCAAATTTGAATTAAAGTTGCCTTCACGACTGGGAGTCGACTCGTCTTGACCCGCAGTCGACTCGCCAACTTCTGGAGCTGACTTGGCAATTTTGGAGTCGGCTCATCCACTGAAGTCCGTGGATCCAATTTTGAATTTTGTCCACTCGAGTCGACTCGACTGTCCTGGGAGTCGACTCGAATCTCAGAGCCCGAACTCCCGATCCTCTGTATTTTGGCTCGTCCAGTCTTGGAGTCGACTCGAACTTCCTCGGAGTCGACTCGTCTCTCAGTTTTCGAAACTTGGTCTTCTGTCTTTTGATGTGAAGCTGTCGTGGAATCGACTCGAGCAGTCTGGGAGTCGACTCGAATCTCAGAGGCAGTAACTTAGTCTTCTATCTTCCTGGGGGTCGCGGTGTCTCGGAGTCGACTCGCGTATTGCGGGAGTCGACTCGAATCTCAGAGTCCGAAAATCGCTCTCTGACTTTTGCCTTGTATACCGCTGAGAGTCGACTCTTGCTTTCTTTGGAGTCGACTTGCCAACCATCGGAGTCGACTCGCATTCCACTGGAGTCGACTCGAATCTCAGACCCGAAAACTACTCTCTGACTTTTTCTTTGTGTTCCTCTTGGAGTCGACTCTTACTATCCTGGAGTCGACTCGGTGAACATCGGAGTCGACTCGCGCACTTTGGGAGTCGACTCGTTGACAGGTTCTGAGTTGAAGCTTTCTGTTCTTCTGTCTGTTCTCAGTCGGAGTCGACTCGTACAGATCTGGAGTCGACTCGAGCCCGTGCCAGTGAACTTGATACGCTTGGAGTCGACTCGTGATACTCTGGAGTCGACTCGAGTCTCAGACTTTGGTTCAAGCTGACTTCTTAACTTATCCAAAAATTATGAACCAAGTCTTGAGACACTTAGACAAGTTTTCACTGAAACACTTAATTGAATTCATTAGTAAACAAGAAATATACTCAATTGCTTTGATCTCATCAAAATCAAATAGGGTTTTAATCAATCACTCCACAATCTCTCCCTTTTTGATGATGACAAAACACTGAGTATATGTAAAGTGAATTGCACAATAAACAATGAAATAAAATCCATAAATGAATTCAAATGTCTGGTAATTCAATTTATCCAAGCTTGAAAGGAGTGAAACAATAAATTTCGGAGTTAAAGCTCCCCCTTTCATTTGGAATTATATAAGCCTTCATATTATGCAATCAATTGTTTGGCTTATATGTTATTAATGATTTAGCTTGATTAAAATTCAGATTCTCCCCCTCAAGATATGCATTCTACTTTGTTTTGATTCTTTGAATTTCCTTTTAATGCTTTGAAGTTTTTGAACTAAAATTTTGGTTTTTAGAGGGAAAATCTGTCAATTTGTTCTTGAGTAGGATTCAGCTAATCTCCGAATATCCCTTGAATAGATTCTGGAGATTACTCCATTAGGAGCCCCAAAAGAGAGATAATGAGCCTCGGGGTACCGAATCCACTTAGAACAAATTTGTGTGTTTTAAGAGTTTATCTTTTTATTGATTTCCATTGATTCCTTTTACATATTTTATGCATATTTTTCTTCCTTTTACATATTTCTCCCCCTTTTTGTCATCATATCAAAAAGAAGGTAAACAGAACACACAATCAAACATAGATCAAAAGGCACATTATTGAAGAAAAATGCGGCTACTCATTGTATTAATTTGTATGTAAGTACATTTCAGAATACAATAAGTAACGTAAAGCAATACATGTCAAAACAAAATACAAATAGTAGCTACGGTCTCCTCGAGGATGTAGGTCCTCCTCTCGAGGATGTATCTCCTCCTCTCGAGGATGTGACTCCTCCTCTCGAGGATGTGGCTCCTCCTCTCGAGGAGGTATCTCCTCGAGGCATGCGCTCCATGAGTGATTGGACCGCATTGGTCACGTTCTCTAGCTGGCGAATGATGGCCTGGATGGCCCTGCTCTGTGTCGTATCCAGCTCGAGTACTGACTTCTGCAGTCCGTCCAGCTTGTCGATGAGCACATTCGACAAGCGCTCGGCCCCTGCGGTGGTGGTGGACATGTCACGGCCGATGTCATCCCGCATCTGTCGAGTGGTGCTCGTGACCTCACTCATGCTGTGGAACTGGGCCTGTATCAAGGTCCTCATGTTGTATATCTCTTGCCGCACCTCAGCCGTCATGTCTGTCACGGCTGTCAGGGAAGGGACCAATGCGGAAGATGTGGGCGCAGGAGAGGGAGTAGGCACCGCACCCCGGAGCTCCTGGAGCAGATCTCGGACTATCTCCTGCCGCAGCTCCCGGAGCTGCTCAGACGAGATCCGGACCTCCATAGGCTGAGTGGGTGGAGCTAAGGAGGAGGGTCCGGCGGAGGTGGTAGGAGCAGGAGTGGATGGAAGATCTGGATGGTCTGGAAGGTCTGGGTAGTCTGAATCGGGCTCAGGACTGGGGGAAGGTCTGGTGGTCTGTGAGGTGAGGGACGACTTCCTAACCCAGATCCCCTCTCTCTTCCGAAACCCCATCCTGTGTAGGGTCCCTGCACGCATGCGATCAGTCCATCGCAATGCGCAAAAGGGCTCCCCCTCAGGAATGGGAATCTCGTACTCCCTAAACAGAAGGGTGAATATCATGCCGTATGGGAGGGTGAGCCTAGGTCTATCTAGGGGCTCACACATATACCTATAGATGAGTTTGGGGAAGTTGATCGGGGTGTCCTGAAGAATATAAAACATAAGAGCTAGGTCTCTCTCATTTACAAAATCAAATCTCCCTGTCTTAGGGAAGATGGACCTAGACAGTATACTCAAAAGGATTCTCACCTCAATCAGAAGTGAGCTAGCAGAAACCTCGTCTAGAGGTGACTGGGGTGGATGCCCTAGAACGGCCGTAAGGGCCTCAACCCTGTCCTCAGGGTGTATGGGAGCCACCCCTACTAATGGAAGGTGGAGGATGTGGGCAATAAGATCCTCCGTAACAAACAGAGGGACACCGGCTACTGTGCCCTCGATACCCCCATCTCCCCGATGGACGGTACCATAGAACTCTCTAACAAGGCCAGGGTAAGTGGGGAGATCTAAAGTGAGGAAGTACTCTAATCCCTGTGCCCTAAGCCTATCACCTATGGTGAACCCTTCCCGGGAGAGATAGTCGAAATCGACATATCTCCCGGTGGTGACGGCCTTCCCGGCCAATGGCCTCGCGGGAACCGCCCTAGGCGGGGAACGAGCCGGAGGTGGTTGCCTCGCGGGATCGTGCCGCGCCTTGGAGCGCCGCTCGGGACCGGCCTCGGGTCGGGACCTCTTGCGGACAACGGTCTTACGCGGCATTATGACCTAGACGGGATGAAAACCTAAAGAACGGTGAGAGGTCGACGGAGGAAGCTTGGGACGGACCGGAGACGACCTAGGAACGGACGAAAACCCTAAGAACCGGTGAAAAATCGACGAAAAAGGGGTTGGAGACGATCGGGGACGACCTAGGAGTCGGCTCTAGGGCTTTTTGAACAGTGGCGGCTTGAGAGAAAAGTGTTTTCGAAACGACAAATCTAGGGTTAAAAAGTCGGATCCCGACTGCGAGTCGACTCGACCTCGAGTCGACTCCAGAATATGCGCGAGTCGACTCTCCTTATGCGCCTGTAGACTTTGAGTCGACTTCCGACTATATGCGAGTCGACTCCCCCTTAGGAGCCGACTCTGAAACTTACTCGAGTCGTCTCTAACCTTGGCACGCACCTAATAATCATGTTATTATCGTGCCAAATGAGGGAAAATCACTAAATTTCGATCTGATTTGATGATCTTCGAAAAGAAACTCCAATTTAACCACAATCTAATCATCAAAATCAATGAATCTAGTGGAAACTACCACTAGGATGGATCAATCACTCCTAATCCCCTCCTAAGCACACTAAACCTCTCTTCACTTAGAGATTTTGTAAAAATGTCTGCTAATTGATTATCAGTACAAACAAATTGGAGTGTCACATCACCATTCAATACATGATCTCTTATGAAGTGATGTCTTATCTCAATGTGTTTAGTTCTTGAGTGCTGAATTGGATTTTTAGTTAGATTAATGGCACTTGTATTATCACAGTTAATAGGAATTTTATCTTGTTTAATGCCATAATCTTCTAATTGTTGTTTAATCCACAAGATCTGAGCACAACAACTCCCGGCTGCAACATATTCAGCTTCAGCAGTGGATAATGCAACCGAGTTTTGTTTCTTGCTAAACCATGAGATAAGGTTTTCTCCTAGAAATTGACACGACCCGCTGGTACTTTTTCTATCAAGCTTACATCCAGCGAAGTCTGAATCTGTGTATCCTATTAAGTTTAGGCTAGATTCTTTAGAGTACCATAGCCCTATGTTCTTAGTTCTTATTAAGTATTTAAAAATTCTCTTAACTGCAGCTAGGTGTGATTCTTTAGGATTAGCCTGATATCTAGCACACATGCAAACACTAAACATAATATCAGGTCTACTTGCAGTAAGATACAATAAGGATCCTATCATACCTCTATACAATTTCTGATCAACAGATTTACCTGATTCGTCTTGGTCTAATTTGCATGATGAGCTCATGGGGGTGCTGATTGACTTGTTTCCCTCCATATCAAACTTCTTGAGCATCTCCTTGATATATTTAGCATGATTGATGAAGATGCCTCCTTCAGTCTGTTTGATTTGAAGCCCGAGGAAGTAGTTCAGCTCTCCCATCATGCTCATCTCAAATTCACTCTGCATCAAATCAGCAAATTCTTCGCAGAGGCGATTGTTAGTAGCACCGAAAATAATATCATCTACATAAATCTGTAATAATAACATATTTTTGTTATCCTTTTTCAGAAATAGGGTTGTATCTACATTTTCCCTAGAGAATTCGTGTTCTAACAAGAATTTGCTAAGTCTCTCATACCATGCTCTAGGTGCTTGTTTTAAACCATAAAGTGCTTTGTTCAGTTTATATACATGATTAGGGTATTGATAATTTTCAAAACCAGGAGGTTGTTCTACATATACCTCTTCATTAATATACCCATTTAAAAATGCACTTTTTACATCCATTTGAAATAGTTTGAAGTCCTTAGAGCATGCATATGCTAATAATAGTCTAATAGCCTCAAGTCTAGCTACAGGAGCAAAGGTTTCATCAAAATCTATACCTTCTTCTTGATTATAACCTGTTGCTGGTGGTCCAAACCGAGAACGATTGACACAGCGGTGTGAACGGGGTTCCGTCTGAGTTGTCTTGGTTGGTGTTGGTTACGCTCCACCTTCCACCGGAAAACCTGCGAGCAAGCCTCGCACCACCACTGGGGTAGTGGGGGCCCTCCGACGATCAAGTCAGAGGAGATTGGAGGAGAAGGAGAGATAATAATAGCAAGCAAGAGAGTGCTCCGGAAGATATTGCTTACCCCCCCTTCTCCCCCCAGCCGCATATATACCTGGCTGGGGGGTTTGTCAGGGGGGTTTGTCATCGTGGGGCGCGATGGAGTGGCCACTGACATGGCCGTTACAGGGCGTCGTGGAGCAGCGCTGGGTACGGCCATGACAGGGCGTAGTGGA